>NC_143047.1:45417500-45440000 GCF_057628025.1 Oncorhynchus mykiss
TGGCTAGTGATATATTTTACATAATTTCCCATCAATTCCCATTATTAAAGTGGCTGGAGTTGAGTCAGTGTGTTGGCAGCAGCCACTCAATGTTAGTGGTGGCTGTTTAACAGTCTGATGGCCTTGAGATAGAAGCTGTTTTTCAGTCTCTCGGTCCCAGCTTTGATGCACCTGTACTGACCTCGCCTTCTGGATGATAGCGGGGTGAACAGGCAGTGGCTCGGGTGGTTGTTGTCCTTGATGATCCCTATGGCCTTCCTGTAACATCGGGTGGTGTAGGTGTCCTGGAGGGCAGGTAGTTTGCCCCCGGTGATGCGTTGTGCAGACCTCACTACCCTCTGGAGAGCCTTACGGTTGTGGACGGAGCAGTTGCCGTACCAGGCGGTGATACAGCCCGCCAGGATGCTCTCGATTGTGCATCTGTAGAAGTTTGTGAGTGCTTTTGGTGACAGGCCGAATTTCTTCAGCCTCCTGAGGTTGAAGAGGCGCTGCTGCGCCTTCTTCACGATGCTGTCTGTGTGGGTGGACCAATTCAGTTTGTCTGTGATGTGTATGCCGAGGAACTTAAAACTTGCTACCCTCTCCACTACTGTTCCATCGATGTGGATAGGGGGGTGTTCCCTCTGCTGTTTCCTGAAGTCCACAATCATCTCCTTAGTTTTGTTGACGTTGAGTGTGAGGTTATTTTCCTGACACCACACTCCGAGGGCCCTCACCTCCTCCCTGTAGGCCGTCTCGTCGTTGTTGGTAATCAAGCCTACCACTGTTGTGTCGTCCGCAAACTTGATGATTGAGTTGGAGGCGTGCGTAGTTAAAAGTTCATTTGTGGGATTTCTTTCCTTCTTAATGCGTTTGAGCCAATCAGTTGTCCTGTGACAAGGTAGAGGAGGTATACAGAAGATGGCCCTATTTGGTAAAAGACCATGTCCATATTATGGCAAGAACATCTCAAATAAGCAAAGAGAAACGTCAGTCCATCATTATATGAAGGTCAGTCAATCTGGAAAATGTCTCATGAGTACCGTCACAGGAAAGGAAGACCCAGAGTTACTTCTGCTGCAGAGTTCATTAGAGTTAACTGCACCTCAGATTGCAGCCTAAATAAATGCTTCACAGAGTTCAAGTAACAGACACATCTAAACATCAACTGTTCAGTGGAGACTGCATGAATCAGGCCTTCATGGTTGATTTTCTGCAAAGAAACCACTACTAAAGGACAGCAATAATAAGAAGAGACTTGCTCTCACCAAGAAACACAAGCAATGGACATTAGACTGGTGGAAATCTGTCCAATGGTCTGATGAGTCCAAATTTGAGATTTTTGGTTCCAACCACTGTCTTTGTGAGACGCAGAGTAGGTGAAAGTGGTCAGAGGAAGCAGATGCTGAGCTACAGGACTGTTTTGCCAGCACAGACTGGATTCTTCCGATGGCATTGAGGAGTACACCACATCAGTCACTTGCTTCATCAATAAGTCAAGTCACTTGCTTCATCAACAAGTGCATCGATGACGTCATCGCCACAGTACATACCCCAACTAGAAGCCATGGATTACAGGCAACATCCACACTGAGCTAAAGGATAGAGCTGCCGCTTTCAAGGAGCTTATAAGAAATCCCGCTATGCCCTCCAACGAACTATCAAACAGGCAAAGTGTCAATACAGGACTAAGATTGAATCGTACTACACCGGCTTCGACGCGTGTCGGATGTAGCAGGGCTGGCAAACTATTACAGACTACAAAGGGATGCCAGCCACGAGCTGCCCAGTGACACAAACCTACCAGACGAGCTAAATTACTTCTATGCTCGCTTCGAGGCAAGTAACACTGAAATATGCATGAGAGCACCAGCTGTTCCGGAAGACTATGTGATCACGCTCTCCGTAGCCGATGTGAGTAAGACCAGGTCAACATTCACAAGGCCATAGGGCCAGACGGATTACCAGGACGTGTGCTCCGAGCATGCACTGACCAACTGGCAAGTATCTTCACTGACATTTTCAACCTGTCCCTGTCCGAGTCTGTAATACCAACATGTTTCAAGTAGATCACCATAGTCCCTGTGCCCAAGAACACTAAAGGTAACCTGCCTAAATGACTACCAACCCGTAGCACCCACGTCTGTAACCATGAAGTGCTTTGAAAGGCTGGTCATGGCTCACATCAACACCCTTATCCCAGAAACCCTAGACACACTCCAATTTGCATACAGCACCAACAGATCCACAGATGATGCAATCTCTATTGCGCTCCACACTGCCCTTTCCCACCTGGACAAAAGAACAGCTATGTTCAACACCATATTGCCCTCAAAGCTCATCACTACGCTAAGGACCCAGGGACTAAACACCTCCCTCTGCAACTGGATCCTGGACTTCCTGACGGTCCGACCCCAGGTGGTAAGGGTAGGTAACAACGCATCTGCCACGCTGATCCTAAACACGGGGGCCCCTCAGGGGTACATGCTCAGCCCCCTTCTGTACTCCTTGTTCACTCATGACTGCCTGGCCAGGCACGACTCCAACACCATCATCAATTTAGCCGATGGTAGGCCTGATCACCGACAACAATGAGACAGCCTATAGGGAGGAGTTCAGAGACCTGGCCGTGTGGTGCCAGGACAACAACGTCTCCCTCAAGGTGATCAAGACAAAGGCGATGATTGTGGACTACAGGAAAAGGAGGACCGAGCCACGACCCCATTCTCATCGACGGGCTGCAGTGGAACAGGTCGAGAGCTTCAAGTTCCTTGGTGACCACATCACCAACAAACTATCATGGTCCAAACACACTGAGACAGTCGTGTAGAGGGCACGACGAAGCCTATTCCCCCGCATAATACGGTGTAAGTTAGTTCATTGGCTGGGCAGCTGAAACTGTGTAGCATAATACAGTACAAGGAAAGTAAAAAACCGAATAGCCTTCATTAAAATGTATCTGTTCACTTCAGTTTGATCCTCTGTTCTGTTCATACACTCTGGTCGGCGAGGAAAGTAGCGTCAATGTTCCCTTCCCTTTTGGCCTCGTACACTATAATAAACAAACAAACACATCAATCTACCAATGAATCAATCAATAATCAAACCACGTTGTCCTCTGTATCTCATTTGGTAGAGCACGGCGCTTGCAACTCCATGACAGTGGATTCCCGGGACCCACCCGTGAAGGATAATGTAAAACGGGCACGACTGAAAGCTGCTTTGGATTAACAACGTCTGCTGAATGGCGTTTATTCTATATTGCGTAACATGTTCAGAACCTTCACTGTGGTGAGGGCTGAGAATCTTATTGGCTGTCAACAGGTCCTGGAATGAGGAATACGTGTGACAGAGTGACGGTAAGGAGTCGGGTTTACAGACTTCCAGACTAGTATCGACGTTGGTGTGATGTGATATGATCTATACTCCACCCACAATGGGGATTCCCATCTCTGAGAGAGGGCCTGGTCTAAAGGAGTGCACTATATAGGGAATAGGGTGTCATTGGGCCTGGTCAAAAGGAGTGCACTATATATGGAATAGGGTGCCATTTGGGATTCAATCTCTTTCAGACAGCAGTCACAAAACTAGTAGTGGACTATATATAGGGAATAGGGTGTCATTTGGGATTCAATCTCTTTCAGATAGCAGTCACAAAACTAGCAGTGGACTATGTGGACCTGTAGAATACTACAACTCACATCAATGCTTTAAAGAGGCCATTTGGGTTTCAAACAATAGCAATGCAGCCACCCCACCACTCTGAAATGAAGAGACAGAGCTATGAATTCAAGGACTGACCATCTGATATCAAAGTTACCGTTTTAACCATGTATTGAGGATATACAGAATTTGTTTACAATTCACTTTTTTTTTTACTAAACAAATATTTTGTGTTCTGGTGGCGTTAGACAGACAGGTCAGGAGGTATTTAGAAGATATACTTATCGGGAAATCAATGGTTATATGTAGTTCATTGAAAAGTCCAAAACCGGTTGTAGCAATCGTTAAATTGCCCCTTTAATGTCTCCTGCCCGAAGAACAACCTACAACACATGTTATCTTTATTCAACAACAAGCTTAACAGATACAGAGATGTTTCACACCGAAAGGGCTCGATTCAATCCCATCTGCTTTATCCATAGTGGTTGTTTCGAAGGTGTCGGAGGTGGACCTGCCTTAGAGCTGTCAAATCCACAAGCGGCTCCCGGCATTATAAACGGACGTTGCCATTGGCTGCACGGAGTCGCATTAACAGAAATCCCATGCATCCTTTTTTACAAGTTCAAACAATGGAATGTGAGAGGTAATCTACACCTCCTTTAGGATGAAAGAGGTCATCTACACCTCCTTTAGGATGATAGAGGTAATCTACACCTCCTTTAGGATGATAGAGGTAATCTACACCTCCTTTAGGATGATAGAGGTAATCTACACCTCCTTTAGGATGATAGAGGTAATCTACACCTCCTTTAGGATGATAGATGTAATCTACACCTCCTTTAGGATGATAGAGATAATCTACACCTCCATTAGGATGATAGATGTAATCTACACCTCCATTAGGATGATAGATGTAATCTACACCTCCTTTAGGATGATAGAGGTAATCTACACCTCCTTTAGGATGATAGATGTAATCTACACCTCCTTTAGGATGATAGAGGTAATCTACACCTCCTTTAGGATGATAGATGTAATCTACACCTCCATTAGGATGATAGATGTAATCTACACCTCCTTTAGGATGATAGAGGTAATCTACACCTCCATTAGGATGATAGATGTAATCTACACCTCTGTTAGGATGATAGATGTCATCTACACCTCAACTAGGATGATAGATGTAATCTACACATCCTTTGGGATGATGGATGTAATCTACACCTCCATTAGGATGATATATGTAATCTACACCTCCTTTAGGATGATATATGTAATCTACACCTCCATTAGGATGATAGATGTAATCTACACCTCCTTTAGGATGATAGAGGTAATCTACACCTCCTTTAGGATGATAGATGTAATCTACACCTCCGTTAGGATGATAGATGTAATCTACACCTCCATTAGGATGATAGATGTAATCTACAACTCCTTTAGGATGATATATGTCATCTACACCTCCTTTAGGATGATAGATGTAATCCATACCTCCGTTAGGATGATAGATGTAATCTTCACCTCCATTAGGATGATAGATGGCTATGCTTGACCTAATACATTATCACATCATATTGGCTATGCTTGGCCTAATACATTATCACAGCATATTGGCTATGCTTGGCCTAATACATTATCACAGCATATTGGCTATGCTTGGCCTAATACATTATCACAGCATATTAGCTATGCTTGGCCTAATACATTATCACAGCATATTGGCTATGCTTGACCTAATACATTATCACAGCATATTGGCTATGCTTGGCCTAATACATTATCACAGCATATTGGCTATGCTTGACCCTTATACATTATCACAGCATATTGGCTATGCTTGGCCTAATACATTATCACAGCATATTGGCTATGCTTGGCTTAATACATTATCACAGCATATTGGCTATGCTTGACCTAATACATTATCACAGCATATTAGCTATGCTTGGCCTAATACATTATGATCTGTCCAATTCACATTCACATTCATAGTCGGCAGGTAGACTAGTGGTTAGAGTGGAGGGGCGGCAGGTAGACTAGTGGTTAGAGTGGAGGGGCGGCAGGTAGACTAGTGGTTAGAGTGGAGGGGCGGCAGGGTAGACTAGTGGTTAGAGTGGAGAGGCAGCAGGGTAGACTAGTGGTTAGAGTGGAGGGGCGGCAGGGTAGCCTAGTGGTTAGAGTGGAGGGGCGGCAGGGTAGCCTAGTGGTTAGAGTGGAGGGGCGGCAGGTAGCCTAGAGGTTAGAGTGGAGGGACGGCAGGGTAGCCTAGTGGTTAGAGCGTTGGCCTAGTAACCGGAAGGTTGCAAATTCAAACCCCCGAGCTGACAAGGTACAAATCTGTCGTTCTGCCCCTGAACAGGCAGTTAACCCACTGTTCCTAGGCCATCATTGAAAATAAGAATTTGTTCTTAACTGACTTGCCTGGTTAAATAAAGGTAAAAAAAAATAAAAATTGGCTATACTTGGCCTAAACAATATAGTCTTTCTCGCACAGTATTATATTTCAAAACTCAAGCGTTGATAAAATAGATGAGTTGTTGCGAGGCACAGCTGAGCATACACTTAAATAATGACATGTTTTATTTGACTGTGCGGATAGTACCTGCATCTGATGGTCTGTCTCAGCGGTCTGTCTCTGAGGGAACACCGCCTACCATCTGATGGTCTGTCTCAGCGGTCTGTCTCTGAGGGAACACCGCCTTCCACCTGATGGTCTGTCTCAGCGGTCTTTCTCTGAGGGAACACCGCCTACCATCTGATGGTCTGTCTCAGCGGTCTGTCTCTGAGGGAACACCGCCTACCATCTGATGGTCTGTCTCAGCGGTCTGTCTCTGAGGGAACACCGCCTTCCACCTGATGGTCTGTCTCAGCGGTCTGTCTCTGAGGGAACACCGCCTACCATCTGATGGTCTGTCTCAGCGGTCTGTCTCTGAGGGAACACCGCCTACCATCTGATGGTCTCTCAGCGGTCTGTCTCTGAGGGAACACCGCCTTCCACCTGATGGTCTGTCTCAGCGGTCTGTCTCTGAGGGAACACCGCCTACCATCTGATGGTCTGTCTCAGCGGTCTGTCTTTGAGGGAACACCGCCTACCACCTGATGGTCTGTCTCAGCGGTCTGTCTCTGAGGGAACAACGCCTTCCACCTGATGGTCTGTCTCAGCGGTCTGTCTCTGAGGGAACACCGCCTACCATCTGATGGTCTGTCTCAGCGGTCTGTCTCTGAGGGAACACCGCCTACCATCTGATGGTCTGTCTCAGCGGTCTGTCTCTGAGGGAACACCGCCTACCACCTGATGGTCTGTCTCTGAGGGAACACCGCCTACCACCTGATGGTCTGTCTCTGAGGGAACACCGCCTACCATCTGATGGTCTGTCTCAGCGGTCTGTCTCTGAGGGAACACCGCCTACCACCTGATGGTCTGTCTCTGAGGGAACACCGCCTACCACCTGATGGTCTGTCTCAGCGGTCTGTCTCTGAGGGAACACCGCCTACCACCTGATGGTCTGTCTCTGAGGGAACACCGCCTACCACCTGATGGTCTGTCTCAGCGGTCTGTCTCTGAGGGAACACCGCCTTCCACCTGATGGTCTGTCTCAGCGGTCTGTCTCTGAGGGAACACCGCCTACCATCTGATGGTCTGTCTCAGCGGTCTGTCTCTGAGGGAACACCGCCTACCACCTGATGGCAAAACTCGAGTCACACCACATTATTTCTGCCTCAATGCACAAATTCACGTTGTTGTTTATTAATGACTAGAGAAAGTGAAATATTTATTTCGATATTAAAAAGTAGACATGATGAGCTGCTAATTCCAACAACGCAATCCAATCGATACACGTGGCTACTCATTCTGCTGCAGCGCCGGTGGTAGCCAGTGGAAGTCATGAAGAAGAGTGTATTGTCTTGTAAAAGTGTTGAATCAAAACAGGGTTGACAGTTCTGTGCAGAAGAAGAAACAGCAGCTCTCTGCTGTATTCTTGGACAGTCTCTCTCTGCTGTATTCTTGGACAGTCTCTCTCTGCTGTATTCTTGGACAGTCTCTCTGCTGTATTCTTGGACAGTCTCTCTCTGCTGTATTCTTGGACAGTCTCTCTCTGCTGTATTCTTGGACAGTCTCTCTCTGCTGTATTCTTGGACAGTCTCTCTCTGCTGTATTCTTGGACAGTCTCTCTCTGCTGTATTATTGGACAGTCTCTCTCTGCTGTATTCTTGGACAGTCTCTCTCTGCTGTATTCTTGGACAGTCTCTCTTTGCTGTATTCTTGGACAGTCTCTCTGCTGTATTCTTGGACAGTCTCTCTCTGCTGTATTCTTGGACAGTCTCTCTCTGCTGTATTCTTGGACAGTCTCTCTCTGCTGTATTCTTGGACAGTCTCTCTCTGCTGTATTCTTGGACAGTCTCTCTGCCTTATTCTTGGACAGTCTCTCTCTGCTGTATTCTTGGACAGTCTCTCTCTGCTGTATTATTGGACAGTCTCTCTCTGCTGTATTATTGGACAGTCTCTCTCTGCTGTATTCTTGGACAGTCTCTCTTTGCTGTATTCTTGGACAGTCTCTCTGCTGTATTCTTGGACAGTCTCTCTCTGCTGTATTCTTGGACAGTCTCTCTCTGCTGTATTCTTGGACAGTCTCTCTCTGCTGTATTCTTGGACAGTCTCTCTGCTGTATTCTTGGACAGTCTCTCTCTGCTGTATTCTTGGACAGTCTCTTTCTGCTGTATTCTTGGACAGTCTCTATCTGCTGTATTCTTGGACAGTCTCTCTCTGCTGTATTCTTGGACAGTCTCTCTCTGCTGTATTCTTGGACAGTCTCTCTGCTGTATTCTTGGACAGTCTCTCTCTGCTGTATTCTTGGACAGTCTCTCTCTGCTGTATTCTTGGACAGTCTCTCTCTGCTGTATTCTTGGACAGTCTCTCTCTGCTGTATTCTTGGACAGTCTCTCTCTGCTGTATTCTTGGACAGTCTCTCTCTGCTGTATTCTTGGACAGTCTCTCTCTACTGTATTCTTGGACAGTCTCTCTCTGCTGTATTCTTGGACAGTCTCTCTCTGCTGTATTCTTGGACAGTCTCTCTCTGGTGTATTCTTGGACAGTCTCTCTCTGGTCATGTGGTTTTAAAAGTTATGAAACCTCATGGCTAATACTAAACCTTGTTTTGGGGTCTTGGAAGATGTAGGCGCGGTGATTTGAGCTATTCGATTGGCCAGTACAGTTGGCTCTCTTAATATATTTCTCCTGGTCCGCCGGACAGGCGGAATCTATCCATTGTCTGTATCCCAACAGTTTGCCTACCGAGCGCACAGGGCCTCTGAATCCAGTGCACCTACCTCCAACAGGGCCTCTGAATCAAGTGCACCTACCTCCAACAGGGCTTCTGAATCAAGCGCACCTACCTCCAACAGGGCTTCTGAATCAAGTGCACCTACCTCCAACAGGGCTTCTGAATCAAGTGTTGAAATAATTTAACTAATAAATAGAACAACAAGACTTTATCTTTGGCTTTTCTACAGAAATGTTAGGAATGCGTTGATAGATAGACCAGTCAATCACAATGAATCAATCAAATGTTTTCTATCAAATGTATTTATAAAGCCCTTTTTACATCAGCCGATGTCACAAAGTGCCATACAGAAATCCAGCCTAAAACCCCAAACAGCAAGCAATGCAGATGTAGAAGCATGGTGGCTAGGAAAAACTCCCTAGAATGGCAGGAATCTAGGAAGAAACCTACAGAGGAACCAGGATCTGAGGGGTGGCCAGTCCTCTTCTGACTGTGCCAGGTGGAGATTATATCAGTACATGGCCAAGATGTTCAAATGTTCATAGATGACCAGCAGGGTCAAATAATAATAATAATCACAGTGGTTGTAGAGGGTGCAGCAAGTCAGCACCTCAGGAGTAAATGTCAGTTGGCTTTTCATATTCGATCGTTCAGAGTTACAGACAGCAGGTGCGGTAGAGAGAGAGTCGAAAACAGTAGGTCCAGGACAAGGTAGCACGTCCAGTAAACAGGTCAGGGTTCCATAGCCGCAGGCAGAACAGTTGAAACTGGAGCAGCAACACGACCAGGTGGACCAGGGACAGCAAGGAGTCCTCAGGCCAGGTAGTCCTGAGGCATGGTCCCAGGGCTCAGGTCCTCCAGGAGGGGAGGGAGAGGGAGAGAGAGGGAATTAGAGGAAGCATACTTAAATTCATGCAAGATACCGGATAAGACAGGAGAAATACTCCAGATTTAACAGACTGACCCTAGCCCCCCGACACATAAACTATTGCAGCTGCTGCCCCTTCCGACGATACCCCCCGTACAGGGCCAACCAGGCTATGGGATATAACCCCACCCACTTTGCCAAAGTACAGCCCCCACACCACTAGAGGGATATCTTCAATTTTACTACCCTGAGACAAGGCTGAGAAAAGCCCACAAAGATCTCCCCCACGGCACAAACCCAAGGGGGGCGCCAACCCGGACAGGAAGATCACGTCAGTGACTCAACCCACACAAGTGACGCACACCTCCTATGGACGGCATGGAGGAGCACCAGTAAGCCAGTGACTCAGCCCCTGTAATAGGGTTAGAGGCAGAGAATCCCAGTGGAAAGAGGGGAACCGGCCAAGCAGAGACAGCAAGGGTGGTTCCTCACTCCAGTGCCTATGTGTTCACCTTCACACCCCTGGGCCGACATCCTCAGACATGGATGGATGTTGAATACTGACTTGTAATCACTGGTGACCTGGCTGTGAATATAGGCCTATATAGTAGGGCCGTTCCTCCACTATCTCCAAATAACTCTCCTCTGGGAAATGGGGTTTTGTTAGCTTGTTAGCTTGTGCTGGAAATGTACAATGGACCAATAACAACCAAATGTAACACGGTTCATATGAGAATTACCTCAAGTAAATGCACCATAAAATAAAATATGTGTTTAGAAAGAAAGAAAGACATTTATTCATAGTATGAACGGCATAATCATGTTAGAGGGAATTATATTTGGAGTGTAAAAGTAGAATAACTAACTCGTTTTAAAACGGTTCCTAAAGTGCAAAGTGAACGTTTCAAGTTCAATAATACAACCATGGTAATTGTAATAGAAAATCTAATTCAGATCTAGCGTACTGAGGTTTTTTGGTGATGAATAACCTAGAATCAATCTCGCATTCCTTTTCTCGCTTTGAATGACGCCACTGCGTGTCCGTCATTCTCAGTGATTGGCAATGAAGCGGTTGAGGAAAAGGACATCGGTGTAATGTACTGCGGCGGCAGAGAGTTTAATCGTTTCATTTCCGTGTCGGGTTTCCCCAGGAGAAAGTGGCCTACAACTGTCCCTATATAAACAGTGACAGGGGAAGGGCAACCATGGCACATTGAAGGACATAGACTCCTGCAGCCACCTGGTCTTTTCGTTTAAAAAAAAAACACCGTTGGAGGATGACACGGGTCAGTCTGCAGGATTAAAGCATTATGCTATTTTGAAATATGTAATTAAATTAGTATTTTAAATAATATTTAATTACATTGTATATGAATGGAATATGTTTAGGGACAGGTTATTATAGGCTAATGGTTTCGATGTGCGTGTCAAACGATCAATTAGTTGTTTGATTTTTTGTTGTTGTTGATCATCTGAGTTTTGAACTTCTGCTATGCACATTGATTATTATTATTATTTACGATCTACTTGTTGTCGCATGAAAAACGTTTGCTTTCTTCGCCGTTTTCCAGATGTTGGTTGTTTGCATCTGCGGTTGCCTGAGTTTTGCATGGCTGTCGTCAGCAAAGAGATGTTTCAATCAGAGGGGTGTGGATCGGCGGGCTTCAAGGTTCGTCATGAGCATCCACTGCTTTAGGACGGCTGTGTCTGACAGCATCCACCTGCAACGGCACTGGGACAGACAGAGCTGCCCCAGCTTCAAACTCCACACTGCGTCTCTGTCATCGGTGCAGTACAACAACCGCTCTCTCTCCCCCTGGCGGTACAGGTAAGGTATCGCCCTTCAGCTTTCTGTAAAACAGCACAATATGTAACAGCGTCATTTCAACGGCCCGGTCCTGACACTTTGTTTGGTAAGCTGAAGGATGAGACTGGTGAAATAGAACTCTCAAATGAATAGTCAGCTATGGATGGCAGGACTGACGGCCCATGATTGACATGATGTTTCAAACGTTTTGAAGACAAACACAAAGAATGGAGTAAGCCTATGAAAAGGTCAAACAGTTCATTATGGTATTAATGTGCATGTATTTTCATTTTGTGGATGCCATTCATCAAATGCAATGCATGTATCTAATCAGTGGACGTTTCCGATAATATCAGGCTACACTGTGACATCACGTTGGGCTTGATATCATTTCACGACGTTGCTCTCTTACAGAATCGATGAGAGAGAGGACAGGATTCCTGCTAAAATCCTGGTGGCTGAGTGTCTGTATGAGGGCTGCATCGTCAACAAGCGCGAGGACAAGACATATAACTCTGTCCCCGTGTTGGCCACTATCACCGTGCTCCAGAAGACTGTGTGCCCTGGCAACCCTCGACACTACCTGGTGACAGTAGACTCGGTTACCATCCCTGTGGCATGCACATGTGTTGTACCAAGACAGATGATTTCATCTCTTGGATTAGGTTAAGTGTTACGGTCGTGTCCAAAATGGCACCCTATTCCCTATGTAGTGCACTATGATACATCCGTGTCCAAAATGGCACCCTATTCCCTATGTAGTGCACTATGTTTGACCAGAGCCCTATGGGCCTTGGTATCGCTGCACACATTTTTTTTTACATGTTAAGACAGTCAGCTACAAAGAGACCAAACTGTGTTTATACACAGAGACACAACCTTGGATTAGATTCATTCTTATAGAGATGATTATAGAATAAATAACCATTTAGTAGTGAGATTTCTCACCAAAAAAAATTAAAAAGTTGTGTTTGTTTTAAAACTCACCTTAGGCCTTCCTGTTCAGATCAGAACTCCGACACTATGGCCATTCTCTAAGACGCCTGTACAATGGCCGTCGACATGGAGACACATCGGGCATATTTTCGCCTTGACTTGACTATGAATGTGAATGTGAATTGGACAGATCATTCAAGCAATATTGCCATATTTACTTGTTTGGTTGAATTATGGCTGTAAAATGTCTTATGCCGGGGGGGGTTTTCTGGAACCTGGACTTTGGTAAATTGATGAGGTAGAAAGTGTCTGTTCCTGCTGTATGACTACAGGTAGTAGAACTGCTGGGGTATCCCTCTGGTGTGTATAACTAATATGTTGTCTTTGTGTATTAGTCAATGACCTATTTATCAATGGTCTTAGGGACTTAGGAAATTCAAGTCCTCAGTTATGTTGTTGTGTTCACTAGGTATCTCAGTAAGACGATAACGTGACATGATGTTCGCTTTCACTGGTTGATACAATCCCCTTCTGTGAACTTCAGTGGTTCAATCTGCAGTCCTCTCCCAGTGTTGTCCGTCTTATAAAATCAATCTGCAGTCCTCTCCCAGTGTTGTCCGTCTTATAAAATCAATCTGCAGTCCTCTCCCAGTGTTGTCCGTCTTATAAAATCCATCTGCAGTCCTCTCCCAGTGTTGTCCGTCTTATAAAATCAATCTGCAGTCCTCTCCCAGTGTTGTCCGTCTTATAAAATCAATCTGCAGTCCTCTCCCAGTGTTGTCCGTCTTATAAAATCAATCTGCAGTCCTCTCCCAGTGTTGTCCGTCTTATAAAATCAATCTGCAGTCCTCTCCCAGTGTTGTCCGTCTTATAAAATCCTATCATGGTAAACAGTACACTGTGAGCCCTCAAACAATTCTGCTAACCATTGTTTGTACTCGTGTTTGTATATATAAAAATAAAACAATTCTATAGACAGATTTTATACAATGGGTGTGTCTAATCCTGAATGCTGGTTGGTTAAAACCGCATTCCAGCCAGTGTCTATTCCACAAGTTACCACCAATCTATGATGTTAAAATGCCTATTTACTCTGTTCCATCTGACTCCGCAATACAACATTTCGTCAGCCCAGCCAGTCAATTTATGAACTTGATCTCCACTATGAAAAGCATCTAGACATTGTCTCACATTTAGTTTTCAACAGCGGAGATTTGTATAAACCTTACTGTCTGTCTCTCTGACATTTGCAACATTGCTTCAATATTCAAATTCTCACCATCTGTCCCATAGTAATGAACAGTCGGGACAAGACAGACAGGCAGGCAGCGTTTCTCAGCCAGGCTAAAGCATGAATCAGCTGGCGTCATTTTTAAGGATATAAGAAATGTCAATTGAAAAAAAAGTCAAACGAAATGAGGTGCAGCTAATTTGCGTTCTTTCCAGCTTCAGTTTGAAGTGATGGTGTTGTTGGCTTGCTCCTCTGAACAACAGTGACCTGACGAGTGAGCGAATTTTCTATGCGAGGCAAAAAATTGCGCTTATTAGCTCATTGTTATGGACGTCTGAAAATAAATGTCACTAGAAAACAGCTTAAACAAATGCAGCTGCTGTTGTTATTCGGTCTGCTCTGTTTGACGTGACTCTAAGTCAGACGTAGTTGGCTAGCTAACAAGCAAGGGACAAGAACATGGCCAGCCAGTATGGCAATGGAACACTTAGAACAAACGACTGGGGCGCGTCCACAGATACAGAACAAAAAGAATGAACAACTGGGTCGCGTCTCTGGCAATCGAACCGATAGAACGAACGACCAGCCGGTTTGGGTAGCAACCCTAGATTTGTGTCGCGACTATATCTTGTGGAAGGATGAAATAGAATGAATAAATTCATCAGAATAATGTTTATGAAAATGTCAATCATTATTTTAATATGTTGGTCATCCCATTGCATAAAAGTGATAATGTCCTTGAAGCCGGTGTTTGGAGGACATATTGGCAAATTTGCCCACCCTTGACTTTGTCTTTGGCCTAACAACACCCATGTCAATATATCCTTGGGCATTATCATTTAAATCATCTCTGAACCCAGAACTAAACCAGCGCTGGTCCCCCAGCTAGCTTCTCAAGAAACTAGTTCACATGCCTTATACACATAAACCGTATAATCTTGTAAACCTTCTACTGAACATACATAAACAATGAGCATGGATAGATCATTGTAATAATAATAATAATGAGAGAACTACTCAAGTTGTAAATGACTCATTAAGTACAGTTAGATTAGACCATGAAATAAAAAAAACTATATTCAACTAAAGTAGAAAAATAACACACACAGTTGTACCTCTGTACATTTCTTGTGGTCAAGTTTCAGTATAATAACTTGTTCTCCAATGTAGATATGTTTTTTTTTTTTTTTTGGGGGGGGGGGGGGGGGGCAGTAACTCCCAACACCACAAAGGATATAAGACTGGAAGTGTGTCTAATCCAAATTCAGTAACATCATCATGATTATTAAACGATTTAATCAAAGTGGAAATGATTTACAAATTCACCAGATTTACATCGTTGGCAAGAACAAAAAAACTAAGGAAGTGATTGGTACATCAGTCAGTCTGTTACTGTATGAGATCAGCAGGGAGGACCAGGTTTGTGTAGGTCCGTCCATGCGTTGACCTGGTGAGTGATACTGTGTGTGGTGGTGGCTATCAGCCGTGAGTAGGTGCAGCGGTCATAAGCCACAGGGGAAACATGGAAGAGGTTTCCACTAAGAGGGGCAGTAGGCCGGATGCCCAGGTGTCTCATACACAGTCCCAGATACACATCCTCTATGTAGACGGCTTTAACATGCCTGGACGCCTCCACCAGCTTCCTGGGGAGGTCTAAGGTGAAGACATAGCCCAGGCCCAGAGCATAAGGTGGGTATACCGGTTCAGGAAACACCTCCTTTGGAAGGTACCATTTGGAGTTACGGTCTCTTAGAACAGCGCCCCGTTGGGCCACTAGTCCAGTCATGTAATTCTGCTTTGGAGCGTGAAGCAGCATGTTGACCAGGGTGTTCACGTTGAGGAACATGTCTGAGTCGATCTTCATGGCGTAGGAGGCGTTGGGGCAGCGAGAGCTCAGCCACTCCATCATCACCATGGTCTTGATGGTCAGGTTTTTGTAGCTGTCTATGAAGTCGCTCTGCAGCAGATCCTGGTGCTCTTTGCTCTCCTGCATCACCTTCTCCTGGAGCTGCTCTGTCTCCTCTCCACTGGGCAGTCCCAGCAGGAAGAACAGACGAACCTCTCTGCCCAGTACCTGTCTCTCACTGCCCCAAGTCCTGCGGACGGCCTCACGAGCGTCCCTGTTATAGGGCGCCACTGGCACCATCAGAACCAGGAAGGGGTTCTGCTCCCGGCATTTCTCTGGCTCATCCAGGATGAAGATGTACTCTGATGGGTATTCTACATGGTACGGTCCTGGGGACACATACGGAGGAGGAGTGGCCAGAACTGCCTTGACCTCTGTGATCAGATTAGTGATGATGGTCAGTGCAGAGGTGATGGAACTAGTTTCATGATGCGTTGTGTTGAGTTCGATGGCCTGTTGAGTAGAGTGGATACGTGAAGTCTGACGATCTGTTGAATTGGCAGACGCAGTTTCATGAGCGTCTATGGTAAAACCAGTGGTGTTGAGAGGAACTGCTTCGCTACTGGTGTTGACTGAACGACCGTGGTATTCTGCCCACCATCTTGGGACACACTCTGCTGACTGGTGGTTGGTGAAGAACAAGATGGCCGCCACGGTGACGAGCAGGATGAGGAAACGGCAACGAAAACCGGACCAGCAGCAGCGTCTCCCACCTTCCGCCATCTTCTGACTGGGAGGAGAGAAACATAAATGGTTTAGTCATCCTTGAGATGTATGAAAAAAAACTCACCATCATTATGTTTCTGTGGCATTGCAGTCTTCAAAAAATGATATATATTAACAGTTATCTAATAGATTAGGACGTTCTGATTTGATTTCTAGCAATAGACTCAACAATGGTGCCATTTTAACTTCTGGAATGATATTTAGTTTGATGTTAAAACTAAACGTCAGAACAGACTTCTGATTTGCATGTGATCACATACATTGGTCTTCTCTCATTGATCTAGATAGGAGAGTGGCACTCAAAGCCATGCTTGAGTTCTGAGTCAAGCAGATGAGGTGCAGCTCTTTGGGGTGTTCACCCACCCGTCTCAAATGAGGTGCAGCTCTTCGGGAGTGTTCACCCACCCGTCTCAAATGAGGTGCAGCTCTTCGGGAGTGTTCACCTACCCGTCTCGACCAATGAGAGAAGACACAGATACTCTAAGATTTTTTTAGATAACTTTTTTTATTTCACCTTTTATTTAACCTGGTAGTCTAGTTGAGAACAAGTTCTCATTTACAAATGCGACCTGGCCAAGATAAAGCAAAGCGGCACAAACAGAGTTACACATGGAGTAAACAAACATACAGTCAATAATACAATAGAGAAAGTACTGACAGTTTGTGCAAATGAGGTAAGATAAGGGAGGTAAGGCAATAAATAGGCCGTAGTGGAGAAGTAATTACCATTTAGCAATTAAACACTGGAGTGATAGATGTGCAGAAGATGCATGTTCAAGTATAGATACTGGGGTGCAAAGGAGCAAGGTAAATAAATAAATAAATAAATACAGTATTGGGATGAGGTAGTTGGATGGGCTATTTACAGGTGCAATGATCTGTGAGCTGCTCTGACAGCTGATGCTTAACGTTAGTGAGGGAGATATGGATCTCCAGCTTCAGTGATTTTTGCAATTCGTTCCAGTCATTGGCAGCAGAGAACTGGAAGGAAAGGCAGCCAAAGGAGGAGTGGGCTTTGGGGATGACCAGTGAAATATACCTGCGGGAGCATGTGCTACGGGTGGGTGTTGCTAGGGTGACCAGTGAGCTGAGATAAGGCGGGACTTTACCTAGCAAAGACTTGTAGATGACCTGGAACCAGTGGGTTTGGCGACAAATATGAAGAGAGTGCCAGCCAATGAGAGCATACAGGTCGCAGTGGTGGGTAGTATATGGGGCTTTAGTGACAAAACGGATGGCACTGTGATTGACTGCATCCAATTTTCTGAGTAGAGTGTTGGAGGCTATTTTGTAAATGACATCGCTGAAGTCAAGGATCGGTAGGATAGTCAGTTTTACGAGGATATGTTTGGCAGCATGAGTGACGGATGTTTTTTTTGCGAAATAGGAAGCCAATTCTAGATTTAATTTTGGAATGGAGATGCTTAATGTGAGTCTGGAAGGAGAGTTGACGGTCTAACCAGACACCTAGGTATTTATAGTGGTTCACATATTCTAAGGTGGCAGAGTATACATTGCACTGAACAGGAGCGCCACCTCCTCGGGCACTGAACAGGAGCGCCACCTCCTCGGGCACTGAACAGGAGCGCCACCTCCTCGGGCACTGAACAGGAGCGCCACCTCCTCGGGCACTGAACAGGAGCGCCACCTCCTCGGGCACTGAACAGGAGCGCCACCGCCTCGGGCACTGAACAGGAGCGCCACCGCCTCGGGCACTGAACAGGAGCGCCACCGCCTCGGGCACTGAACAGTAGAAGGAGCACCACCTCAGACAAACTTTAGTTCTGCCAGAGGTTCCTCTTCACAAGGCTAGTCATCAACATAGATTGAACACCTCACTCAGAACTCCATAATTGTATGACTTTGAATACATCAAACTATAGTAGAAAACAACAGATGGGACGAAACATGAAAATACACGTACCTCCTTCCTCCTTTCTTAGTGCCATCTTCCACCATGTTGGAGATCTATCTAGCTGGGGATGGCTGCCAGGTTTAGGTAATTCCACCTCGGTCAACTCTTCTGTCATACAATAAATACAAGTGTCATATGTAGCAAAGGGGGGGAGTTAATATGGTTTGTATACGATGTGTCAATTTCATGCTGTTAACCTGCCCCTTTATGTGTGTGTGAACCATAGACATAGATAGAGCACTCTAGTGACCCAAAACCTCAATTTTTAGCATGGGCAGCGCCATTGAGGACTTTCACCATTTTGAAGTTGTCAACTAGGTGTACTTTCCAATGGGTTAATTAAGGAAGAATCATATAATTCCATCACAGGTCAGCAGGAGGAACCAGCAAACATTCCATCACTACAGCTGGCAGTAAATCACCAAGCTTGGCTTTATACATGTTCAGTCAACAACCTCCAGGGGGCAGTACAAACCCTTTCAGTTTGTTAACCAACTCATAGAAGTAACAGAAGAGGATAATTGAATACTTCAGTATGGAGATGGCTTCGATGGCGCTGCCCATGTTCTCACAGACGCCAGAATGGGACAGATACAAGGTTGCATCCTCTAACTGTCTCTATGGTGTGAGCCCAACTCATGTTCAATTGTTTCTGAGTGGACACACCTGTGTTATATCCCTTTGTAACGAGGGATGTACCTATCACAGGTGTGACCGATTTGCATGTTTAACAAATCAAGTCTTTCTATTGGATAATTGTTGGATCATGCGATTCAAACTGTGTTATATTTAAACCCCTGTGTTTTTGTTTTTCAGGTAGCCGCCCACTGCAAGTCATGCAGTCCAGAGGCATGGTGGAACCTTGGGTTGATGGGCTTGGTGAGGATGGGCTTGGTGAGGATGGGCTTGGTGAGGATGGGCTTGGTGAGGATAGGCTTGGTGAGTGAGTGCGTGGCTCATGGCGCTGGTTGAGCTGAATGAGAAGCATTAGTATGGACACCTTCCTGCTGGATCGACGTGTACAACAACATGGTCCAGTTCCCACCCATATCTAGCAACTTCACACAGCCATTAAAGAGGAGTGGGACAACATTCCACAGGCCACAATCAACAGCCTCATCAACTTTATGCAAAAATGTCGTGCTACATGAGACAAATGGCGGTCACACCAGATACTGACTGGTTTTCTGATCCATGCCCCACTTTTGTTTAGGTATCTGTGACCAACAGATGACCTGTATTCTCAGTCATGGCCATGGTTAAAGGCCTAATGAATTTGTTTCAATAGGCTGATTTCTTGCCTATGGCGCTAGGTCATCGCTCATCCATATATTTATATATTCTTATTCCATCCCTTTACTTAGATTTGTGTGTATTATGTGTATGTGACCAATACCATCTGCTAACCATGTGACCAATACCATCTGCTAACCATGTGACCAATACCATCTGCTAACCATGTGTATGTGACCAATACCATCTGTTAACCATGTGACCAATAACATCTGCTAACCATGTGACCAATAACATCTGCTAACCATGTGACCAATAACATCTGCTAACCATGTGACCAATAACATCTGCTAACCATGTGACCAATAACATCTGCTAACCATGTGACCAATAACATCTGCTAACCATGTGACCAATAACATCTGCTAACCATGTGACCAATACCATCTGCTAACCATGTGTATGTGACCAATAACATTTTATTTTATTCATTTCAATTGACTGATTCCCTTAACTTATGTAACTGGATACAGCCTTCGAAGTTGTTGCACTAATTTGTTCAGTGTTTAGATACAGAACCAGTCAGAAGGTTTAGAACACCGACTCATTCCAGGGTTTTTATTTGTATTATTTTCTACAGTGTAGAATGAGAGTGAAGACATCAAAACTATGAAATAACACAATACGGAATCATGTAGTAACCAACAAAAAGTGTTAAACAAATCAAAATATATTTTATGTTTGATATTCTTCAAAGTAGCCACCCTTCGATTTGATTTGATGACGGCTTTGCAGACGCTTGGCATTCTCTCAACCAGCTTCATGAGGTAGTCACCTGGAATGCATTTCAATGAACAGGTGTCTTCAGTAGTTGAACATTTTATTACTCCAACCTTGTGAAAGTGACCATCTGACACGTTTTCGTCCAGAACAACTTGATATCGAAGGAGTACCTCTGGTGTGACGGTCTGCACAATCGCAGTTCGGCGCGACACGACCATTTGACCCGAAGACGTGTTTCTATGCATGAGCTGAGCTAGCCGAAGTCGCCACGACAAGTGGGACTGAGTATTTCTATTGGGGAAGCAGTGTCTGCCTGTCTTCATTACTGTTCTGTCTATGTTTTATAGAGGAAGAGGAGCCAGTACCCAATCCCCCCCAAAATGTGCCGTTACAGCGCTCCCGAGTCAAGCTGTGTGTCTGTGTGTAAGTGAATGAACTCCTTAGTCATGCTGTTATGTCTCCACTAGGTGTCTCAGTAAGTATAACATGACATTGATGTTCACACTGCGCTGTCATTGTAATACCGCATTTATTAAGATATCTAAAGCGATTGCAAATCATGACATGGTTACGCTATTAGATAAGATATAAATATATTTCATTGACCTTTAACAATGCGGTTGCCACTGGTTACAATCCGCTCATTAAATGTTTATAGTGTGATGAATGCGTTATGGATACGTCATAGTAAATCATTACTTCTGTCTATTTTAGTGGTTCAATCTGCTGTCCTGTTGTAACTTGCTCTCCCAGTGTTGTCCATCTTAAATTCCCTTTATCGATCGCTACCTGCACCTACCCGCCTGTCCAACATCACTACTCTGGACGGCTCTGACTTAGAATACGTGGACAACTACAAATACTTAGGTGTCTGGTTAGACTGTAAACTCTCCTTCCAGACCCATATCAAACATCTCCAATCCAAAGTTAAATCTAGAATTGGCTTCCTATTTCGCAACAAAGCATCCTTCACTCATGCTGCCAAACATACCCTTGTAAAACTGACCATCCTACCAATCCTCGACTTTGGCGATGTAATTTACAAAATAGCCTCCAATACCCTACTCAACAAATTGGATGCAGTCTATCACAGTGCAATCCGTTTTGTCACCAAAGCCCCATATACTACCCACCATTGCGACCTGTACGCTCTCGTTGGCTGGCCCTCGCTTCATACTCGTCGCCAAACCCACTGGCTCCATGTCATCTACAAGACCCTGCTAGGTAAAGTCCCCCCTTATCTCAGCTCGCTGGTCACCATAGCATCTCCCACCTGTAGCACACGCTCCAGCAGGTATATCTCTCTAGTCACCCCCAAAACCAATTCTTTCTTTGGCCGCCTCTCTTTCCAGTTCTCTGCTGCCAATGACTGGAACGAACTACAAAAATCTCTGAAACTGGAAACACTTATCTCCCTCACTAGCTTTAAGCACCAACTGTCAGAGCAGCTCACAGATTACTGCACCTGTACATAGCCCACCTATAATTTAGCCCTATCAACTACCTCTTTCCCAACTGTATTTAATTTATTTATTTATTTTGCTCCTTTGCACCCCATTATTTTTATTTCTACTTTGCACATTCTTCCATTGCAAAGCTACCATTCCAGTGTTTTACTTGCTATATTGTATTTACCTTGCCACCAAGGCCTTTTTTGCCTTTACCTCCCTTCTCACCTCATTTGCTCACATTGTATATAGACTTGTTTATACTTTATTATTGACTGTATGTTTGTTTTACTCCATGTGTAACTCTGTGTTGTTGTATCTGTCGAACTGCTTTGCTTTATCTTGGCCAGGTCGCAATTGTAAATGAGAACTTGTTCTCAACTTGCCTACCTGGTTAAATAAAGGTAAAATAAAATAAAATAAATAAAAATCCTATCGAGGTAAATGATATACTGTGAGCCCTCCAATGATTCTATTAACAATTGTATCTGGAGGCGAAAGAGAAACACACACCTGTTTAAGGGAGGTACTGGGCTAGCGGAGTAGAAGACCTGGTTAGGGGAGGTGCTGGCTAGCAGAGTAGAAGACCTGGTTAGTGGAGGTACTGGGCTAGCGGAGTAGAACACCTGGTTAGGGGAGGTGCTGGCTAGCAGAGTAGAACACCTGTTTAAGGGAGGTACTGGGCTAGCGGAGTAGACCTGGTTAGGGGAGGTACTGGGC
>NC_143047.1:45445000-45465000 GCF_057628025.1 Oncorhynchus mykiss
TTCAGGGCGTGACTGGGGTGGTTGTTCTAGTTTATATTTTCTATGGTAGAGTAGGTCAGGGCGTGACTAGGGGATTGTTCTAGTTTATATTTTCTATGTGGGGTTCTAGGTTTGATTTTCTATGTTGGTGATTTGTATGATTCCCAATTAGAGGCAGCTGTTTATCGTTGTCTCTAATTGGGGATCATACTTAAGTTACATTTCTCCAGCTGTGGGTTATGGGATATTGTGCATGTTTAGTTGCCTGTTAGCACTGCATTGTCTTCCCTGTTCCTTTATTGTTTTTTCTAAGTTTCACATCTTTAATAAATTATGTGGAACTCAAAGTACGCTGGGCTTTGGTCCAACCATTTTTACGAAGATCGTGACACGTAGGACTCTGGTCAAAAGTAGTGCACTATATAGGGAATAGGGTGCTATAGTGCAGTCTAGGCTGGTTTATAAATGTTGGTATGAAAATGTCCATGCAGCTATATAGTGGTTTGACATTGTAACATTTATCTTGTATATCTTTCTAGAACAGGGATGTATTTTAAATTCTAATGTTCACAAGTCTAATATCCTTCTTCTCCTTTGATTCTTATAAAAAAATAATAATATGTGATTTGTAGAAGTTCCTTGTAAAAGAAGATATTGGTCTCAGTGGGACTCAATTGTCAACAACGTTGCATTTTGACTCCTGGACTGATAGTTAGTTGGACGTTAAAATACCTGAGCTGAGCATTGAGAACCAAGCATCCTCCTACATGTGAACTTAAGTTCCTGTGAAAACACCTGCGTTCCGTGCGTACAATGACGTTCTATAGAATTCGTCAAACTATAGTAACAAAAACAGATGGGATGACACATGAAAATACACGTACCTTCTTCCTCCTTTCTTAGTGCCATCTTCCACCATGTTGGAGATGTATCTAGCTGGGGATGGCTGCCAGGCAGGTAGGCAGGTTTCAGTAATCCCTCTTCGGTCAACTCTTGTTGTTTCATACTCATGCAGGCAGGTAGGCAGGTGTAAGGTAGTCCAAACCTCAGTCAATTAATGTTGTATCATACAACAACTACATGTAATGGCAGAAGGCAGCCGTGGCCAAAGTTTGCTTCTGCTCCACCAGTATTTCCAGTTTGTTAACTCTCCTGCGACTAAATGATAAGTAAAACCGTTCCCACCTGGGGTAAAGTGAATGTGCAACTAGTTAGGGTGTGGCTTAACTGGCTCCCTACTCCCTACAAGGCTCCCTACTCCCTATAGAGGACAAGGCTCTCTACTCCCTATAGAGGACAAGGCTCCCTACTCTCTATAGAGGACAAGGCTCTCTACTCCCTATATGGAGGACAAGGCTCTCTACTCCCTATAGAGGACAAGGCTCCCTACTCTCTATAGAGGACAAGGCACCCGACACCCTTGGTCTTTTACCAAATAGGGCTATCTTCTGTATACCACCCCTACCTTGTCTCAACACAACTGATTTAAACGCATTAAGAAGGAAAGAAATTCCACAAACTAACTTTTAACAAGGCACACCTGTTAATTGAAATGCATTCCAGGTGACTACCTCATGAAGCTGGTTGAGAGAATACCAAGAGTGTGCAGAGCTGTCATCAAGGCAAAGGGTGGCTACTTTGAAGAATCTAAAATATATTTAGATTTGTTTCACACTTTTTTGGTTACTACAGAATTCCATATGTGTTATTTCATAGTTTTGACGTTTTCACTATTATTCTACAATGTAGAAAATAGTGAAAAATAAAGAAAAACCCTTGAATTAGTCAGTGTGTCCAAACGTTTGCCTGGTACTGTATATAAAGATCTGTTTTGATGATACTGGCACACTCTTTTCAGATTGATCATGTATTCTCTCTGCACTTCTTAGAATATTCTATGTCTGAGGTGTCTATGCTTCACATGCTAACCAGTGGGACGTCAAGACACAAGAAAACATGTTTCCCAGGAAGTAGTTTGAGGGGTTTAGTTTAGTTTATTCCAATCCACTAGTACCAAAGCTGTCCGTCTCTATAGCTTCCTACTGTGTTGTAACAATGGTATTGTCTCTAGAGCGCTCCACTATTGACGTGGGGAACATGTAAATCCTTCTAGGTAACCATGGTGCCCTGGTCTCTACCTGCTGGAAGGCCACACCTTCATCTCATTTTTCACTGCAACGGGAGACCTTGTCTCATACTTCCTCTTGTTGTAGAGGTGTGTGTGTGTGTGTGTGTGTGTGTGTGTGTGTGTGTGTGTGTGTGTGTGTGTGTGTGTGTGTGTGTGTGTGTGTGTGTGTGTGTGTGTGTGTGCGTGCGTGCGTGCGTGCGTGCATGTGTGCGCGTGCGCACGTGTTCGTACGTGCGTGAAGCCATTAGGCAAAAGATAAGCAGATAAGCAAAGTGCTGCTATGTTGCTAGCAAACAACTCAAGTGCAGTTCTGTTTCTAGAAGGATTCTATAGTATTCTATACCCTCATAAGCAGCACTTCACAATATATACATTGTATTACCTGATCATTTCTGGTAACTATTTTAAGTACCGGAGAAATTATTAATCAGGCAGGAGCAGAGCAGATGATCCTTTACCCTTCCAGTCCATGAGCACTCTTCTGTCAGGCTGCCCTCTAAGGTGATGGTGGAGGGCAGACAGAACATGAGCACTCTGCTGGCAGGCTGCCCTCTAAGGTGATGGTGGGCAGACAGAACATGAGCACTTTGTGATTGTCTCCACCCTCCCTCCAGGTGTCGCCCATCTTCCCCATTATCCCCTGTGTATTTATACCTGTGTTCTCTGTATGTTGCCAGTTTGTTTTGATCGTAGAACCTGCCAGTGTTTTGTTTCCCTGCTCCCGCCAGTTCCAGTTTTCTAGTTTCACAGTTCTGACCATTCTGACTGCCCTGAGCCTGACCCTGACCGTTCTGCCTATCCTGACCCTGACCATGACCCTGAGCCCACCTGCTGTCCTGTACCTTACACCCTCTCTGCATTATTGACCTCTACCTGCCTTGACTTGTCATTTGCCTGCACCTGTTTGAGGAATAAACTTTTGTTTCTTCAACACTGTCTGCACCGGGGTAATACCATAAAACATGCTAGACCGGCTGCGATCAGATGTAGGATCTTAATTTGAGCCACTTTGTTACAGCAGGAAAATAATCCTGCAGCAACAGGAAATGTGATTTATGTGGATTATAATCCGTGTGTATTTTTGTAGGGGTTGATACAAAAAAATGTGTGAGGGCAAATCAAGTTTGACCTTTAAAAGTGAAGATTACAAACTTTAGAAGCCTTTTTAAAACTCAAATACACTTTAAGTTCTTAGCAATTTGATTTGATCAAATTAAGATCCTAGTGTTACTAGTTTGGAGGTTTGTACTAAAAGGTTATTAAATTCCCCACAGACTTGTGAAATAGCACCAAAGGAGAAAAAAACAACAACTGTAGCTTATGTATTTATGTTATTTATTCAGGTTAACCAAAGGGGAAAAGGAAGTTGAGTGTTAAAATAAATATGTTGCAACTTGAAATACAGGTTTGTTCACTGCTTGACTTGGGATGAAAGAAGTGCATCAGCTGTCTTTTTCCATTTGACTAAATTCACAGACATTTACAAATGACGTTACGCTAAAGAGACCTCTGATTATTCACTGTGAAGGGTTCATTCACTTTTCCCCATGACTTCTCCATGACTTAACCACATTGAAAGGCTATTATTTAGACTACATGAAATGGTGAAATGTCAACGGAGCCACAAGCTTTTTAATTTTCAAAAGCCTTTTACATTTACTTTAGTTTGTGTCCATTTGGCTTCTTGTGATCCGCGGGAAACAACTTTACCGCAACATGTAAAATACTCAAAGGTCACTGCGAGAATCCGGCACCTCTCTGTCAACAGGTCCATTAGACTCTGTTCACCCAAATACACAAATGATGCATTATGCTGTAGATTAACCTCTGATTAATCATTGTAAAGGGTTCCTACACATTTTCCAAGACTTCTCCATGACTTTTAACCACATTTCATGATACAATCATACATCATCCATCTCTTTTTATTTTATTTTACCTTTATTTAACTAGGCAAGTCAGTTAAGAACAAATTATTATTTTCAATGACGGCCTAGGAACAGTGGGTTAACTGCCTGTTCAGGGGCAGAACGACAGATTTTTACCTTGTCAGCTCGGGGATTTGAACTTGTAACCTTTCGGTTACCAGTCCAACACTCTAACCACTAGGCTACACTGCCTTCCCGCCCCATCTCTATTGTAATTGTGTTTTGTATTTTACAGTATTGTATTGTACGTATGTGTTGTGCTGGTCCTGTACGTGGCTCAGTTGGTAAGAACACGACACTAGAAACACCAGAGTTCAAATCAAATGTTATTTGTCACATGCTTTATAAACGACAGGGGTAGACCAACAGTGAAATACTTAAGGTTGAGTGTTTAAAGAAACAGTGAAGAGACGACTCTGGGATACTGGCCTTCTAAGGCAGAGTTCCTCTGTCCAGTCTCAACATCAACAGTGAAGAGGCGACTCCGGGATGCTGGCCTTCTAGGCAGAGTTTCTCTGTCCAGTCTCAACGTCAACAGTGAAGAGGCGACTCCGGGATGCTGGCCTTCTAGGCAGAGTTCCTCTGTCCGGTCTCAACGTCAACAGTGAAGAGGCGACTCCGGGATGCTGACCTTCTAGGCAGAGTTCCTCTGTCCGGTCTCAACGTCAACAGTGAAGAGGCGACTCCGGGATGCTGGCCTTCTAGGCAGAGTTCCTCTGTCCAGTCTCAACGTCAACAGTGAAGAGGCGACTCCGGGATGCTGGCCTTTTAGGCAGAGTTCCTCTGTCCAGTCTCAACGTCAACAGTGAAGAGGCGACTCCGGGATGCTGGCCTTCTAGGCAGAGTTCCTCTGTCCAGTCTCAACGTCAACAGTGAAGAGGCGACTCCGGGATGCTGGCCTTCTAGGCAGACTTCCTCTGTCCAGTCTCAACGTCATCATCCCGGAGTCGCCTCTTCACTGTTGACGTTGAGACTGGTGTTTTGCAGTTACTATTTAATGAAGCTGCCAGTTGAGGACTTGTGAGGCGTCTGTTTCTCAAACTAGACACAAATCTACTTGTCCTCTTGCTCAGTTGTGCTCCGGGGGCCTCACACTCCTCTTTCTATTCTGGTTAGAGACAGTTTGCGCTGTTCTGTGAAGGGAGTAGTACACAGCGTTGTACGAAATCTTCAGTTTCTTGGCAATTTCTCGCATGGAATAACCTTCATTTCTCAGAACAAGAATAGACTGACGAGTTTCAGAAACAAGGTCTTAGTTTCTGGCCATTTTGAGCCTGTAATTGAACCCACAAATGCTGATGCTCCAGATACTCAACTAGTCTAAAGAAGGCCTGTTTTATTGCTTCTTCAACCAGAACAACAGTTTTCAGCTGTACTAACATAATTGCAAAAGTGTTTTCTAATGATCAATTAGACTTTTTAAATTATAAACTTGGATTAGCTAACACAACGTGCCATTGGAACACAGAAGTGATGGTTGCTGATAATGGGCCTCTGTACGCCTATGTAGATATTCCATAAATAATCAGCCGTTTCCAGCTACAATAGTCATTTATAACATTAACAATGTCTACACTGTATTTCTGATCAATTTGATGTTATTTTAAATGGACAAAAAAATAGGTGTTTTTCATTCAAAAACAAGTACATTTCTAAGTGACCCCAGACTTTTGAATGGATAGTGTGCATATATGTAGGGGTAAAGTAACTAGGCAACAGGAGAGATAATAAACAGTAACACCAGAGTATGTGATGAGGCAAAAACGTTAGTGCAAAAAAAGGGTCAATGCAGATAGTTAAATAGTTAACCAACCTGGACTAACTTTAACAGTCTTATGGCTAAAAGGGGCTAGAAGTTGTTCAGGATCGGTTCCAGACTTGTTGCATCGGTACTGCTTATCCGTGCGGTAGCAGAGAGAACAGTCTATGACTAGGGTGGCTGGAGTCTTGAACCATTTTAAGGACCTTCCTCTGACACCGCCTGGTATAGAGGTCCTGGATGGCAGGGAGCTCGGGCCCAGTGATGTATTGGGACGTACGCACTACCCTCTGTAGCGCCTTGCTGTCGAATGCCATGCAGTTGTCATACCAGGCGGTGATGCTGCCAGTCAAGGTGCTCTCAATGGTGTAGCTGTAGAACTGTTTGAGGATTTGAGGGCCTATGCCAATCTTTTTAGCCTTCTGAGGAGGAAGAGTTTGTGGACCATAATAATGTGGAAACCAAGGAACTTGAAGTTCTCGACCTGATCCACTCCAGCCCTGTCGATGTGGATGAGCTGACATTGAGGGAGAGGTTGTTGTCCTGGCAACACACGGCCAGGTCTCTGACCTCCTCCCTATAGGCTATCTCATCGTCGTCGGTGATCAGGCCTACCACCGTTGTGTCGTCTGCAAACTTAATGATGGTGTTAGAGTCGTGTGTGGCCACGCAGTCGTGGGTGAACAAGGAGTACAGGAGGGGACTGAGCACACACCCCTGAGGGCCCCCAGTGTTGAGGATCAGCGTGGAGATGTGTTGTTGCCTACCCGTACCAGCTGGGGGCGGCCCATTAGGAAGTCCAGGATCCAGTTGCAGAGGGAGGTGTTCAGTCCCAGGGTCCTTAGCTTAGTGATGGGCTTGGAGGGCACTATGGTGTTGAATGCTGAACTATAGTCAATGAACAGCATTCTCACGTAGGTGTTCCTTTTGTCCAGGTGGGAAAGGGCAGTTTGGAGAGCAATAGAGATGACATCATCTGCGGATCTGTTAGAGCTGTATGCAAATTGGAGTGGGTCTAGGTTGTACAGGATGTTGATGTGAGCCATGACCAGCCTTTCAAAGCATTTCATGGCTACAGATGTGAGTACTATGGGGCGATAGTCATGTAGACAGGTTGCCTAATTTTGCACGCCCAATTTTTCAGTTTTTGATTTGTTAAAAATGTTTGAAATATCCAATAAATGTCGTTCCACTTCATGATTGTGTCCCACTTGTTGTTGATTCTTCACAAAAAAATACAGTTTTATATCTTTATGTTTGAAGCCTGAAATGTGGCAAAAGGTTGCAAAGTTCAAGGGGGCCGAATACTTTCGCAAGGCACTGTATATATATATATATATATATATACAGTGGGGCAAAAAAAGTATTTAGTCAGCCACCAATTGTGCAAGTTCTCCCACTTAAAAAGATGAGAGAGGCCTGTAATTTTCATCATAGGTACACTTCAACTATGCCAGACAAAATGAGGGAGAAAAAATCCAGAAAATCACATTGTAGGATTTTTAATGAATTTATTTGCAAATGATGGTGGAAAATAAGTATTTGATCACCTACAAACAAGCAAGATTTCTTTATTTTTTGCCCCACTGTATATATACAGTATATACATATATACAGTATATACAACCCATTTTTTCATGTTGTACCACGTAGATTTCTCACTATCCAAATGCATTCAATTGTGTTCCATTCAATTGTGTTCCATTCAATTGGGTTCCATTCAATTGTGTTCCATTCAATTGTGTTCCATTCAATTGGGTTCCATTCAATTGTGTTCCATTCAATTGGGTTCCATTCAATTGTGTTCCATTCAATTGTGTTCCATTCAATTGTGTTCCATTCAATTGTGTTCCATTCAATTGGGTTCCATTCAATTGGGTTCCATTCAATTGTGTTCCATTCAATTGGGTTCCATTCAATTGTGTTCCATTCAATTGTGTTCCATTCAATTGTGTTCCATTCAATTGGGTTCCATTCAATTGGGTTCCATTCAATTGTGTTCCATTCAATTGTGTTCCGTTCAAGTAAAAACATTGCCTTTTAACCCCTTTACACTTGACATATTTTCCTATACGGATAGCGCTAAATTGACATGGTTCTCACAGAAGAAATAGGGAACCTCACGGTAGAAATGAAAAGGGACCAGTGGAGATTAATGGGGAAAATGACTAGACTGAAGGTGGGGACACAACAGTTCACCTGACACAAGACCCGAATTCAAATATCACACTGTTGATTTGATGTGCCTTTTACATTGACTGGACTTTTCACCACAACGAAATCTGAAAATACTCTGGATACATTCAGTAACATATGATAAGAATATTCTTGGAAAAATGGGTTTGAGTGAGAGGTCTAACTGGTGTTTCCAAGTGGCCACACACCTCTTCAAAGTGTACACAGTTCCTAAGTCATTTCAATGGACGTTTATGAGTCAAAGAGGCGTTGTCATCTGTAAGGTGCTTTTGAGGTCTGCTAGCTGTGCCGTTGAGGAAGTAGAGCAGGCGACCTTGTAGTTGTTTTCTTTGGAACACAGCCCTGCATCATTGCCTTTACACAATTACTGTTGTTGTTTACGCAATCACAAAACGGTTCATTATATTTGGAATCTGGGTCAGGTGGGCATCATTTCAAAGCTTGTTCTAATGCCAACATGACTAGCTAAATTATAAAATACGATGTTACAGTGTTAGGCTTTCAGTGGGGCGGTAGGTAACCTAGTGATTAGAGTGTTGGGCCAGTAACCGAAAGGTTGCTGGATCGAATCCCCGAGCTGATCTGTTGTTCTGCCCCTGAACAAGGCAGTTAACCCACTGTTCCTAGGCTGTCATTAAAAATAATAATTTGTTCCTAACTGACTTTGCCTAGTTAAATAAATGTTCAATAAAAATACATATTATTCAGAGAAGCAGATGGTAATTTTGGTGGCATAGAATGGATTCAGATTGGTATACAATTCAACAATACAACAAACAGGCTCATTCTGTTCAGGACAACCCAGGGTATGACGCCATGTCATCTGGTAACTGTACATCTAACATAGTGATCATAACCGTTGACAACTGTATATGATATGGAAATGTGAGGTACACATTTTGAGGGTGTTTGGCTTTCTTGAATGACGGGCGAAGCTGTATTTATTCTAGTCCTCAATGGCTAATCTTTAAAAAATATATTGAGCCCTCCTAATTTACAACATTTCATTGTTTACAACATTTCATCATTTACAACATTTCATCATTTACAACATTTCCTCATTTACAACATTTCGTAATTTACAACAACAAGTTGGTTCCATAACATGAAATAATGACTCCAAACACGTTCTTTATATAAATCTTTCACATTTACCTGTTTACAATATCGTAACCAAATGGTGACCATCTTGTCAACGGGAACATTTCCAGGCCCTTTAGTATCACAGTACTTATGTAGATATCATTTCAGCTTCAGTGACCGCAGTGAACATATAAACGTTTTTTTTAAAAACAGAACACATTACCTAGAATGACATTCACTCTCACGGGTGGCCAAAATTAACAAACTGAAAGCCACGCCCCCCCCCCCCATTAGGCCACGGCTACATTCTGATCTCTTCTGATAGGCTGCCATCGCTACATTGCACCCACCACTATTTAATGCGAATATCGATTTCATTCAATTTAAAAAAATCACAGGTCAAGTGGCGCAGTGGTCTTAGGCACTGCATCGCAGTGCTAGAGGCTGACCGGGCTGTGCCGCAACCGGCCGTGGCCAGGAGTCCCATAGGACAGAGCACAATTGGCCCAGCGTCGTCCGGGTTAGGGGAGAGTTTGGCCCAGCGTCGTCCGGGTTAGGGGAGAGTTTTGCCGGCAGGGGGCTTTACTTGGCTCATCGTGCTCTTGCGACTCCTTGTGGTGGTCCGGGTGCCTGCAGGCTGACCCTGGACGTCAGTTGAACTGTGTTTCCTCTGATACATTGGTGCGGCTGGATTCTCGGTTAAGCGGGTGGGTGTTAAGAATCGTGGTTTGACGGGTCATGTTTCGGAGGAAGCATGACTCCACCTTCGTCTCTCCCGAGCCCGTTGGGGAGTTGCAGCGATGAGACAAAATCGAAAAAAGAAGAAAACTGATCTCTCAAATGTGTTATTTGATTTCAGACAAATAGAATAGAACAAGTTGAACGAACCAAAGCCTAATTTTATATTATACCAATCAGAAAAAGCAATTCAGATGAACAACAGTGTCATCCCACGTTTTACAATGTAGGAGTTAGCATCAGGTCTGGTATCCTTCTTCAGATCAGAATGCTGCAGCCGGGAGTATAGCCTGCTGCCCTCTGTCATCCCTCCCATCATCCCTCTGTTCCCTCCAGCCGGGAGCGTAGCCTGCTGCCCCTCTGTCATCCCTCCCATCATCCCTCTGTTCCCTCCAGCCGGGAGCGTAGCCTGCGACCCCTCTGTCATCCCTCCCATCATCCCTCTGTTCCCTCCAGCCAGGAGCGTAGCCTGCTGTCCCTCTGTCATCCCTCCCATCATCCCTCTGTTCCCTCCAGCCAGGAGCGTAGCCTGCTGTCCCTCTGTCATCCCTCCCATCATCCCTCTGTTCCCTCCAGCCGGGAGCGTAGCCTGCTGCCCCTCTGTCATCCCTCCCATCATCCCTCTGTTCCCTCCAGCCGGGAGTGTAGCCTGCTACCCCTCTGTCATCCCTCCCATCATCCCTCTGTTCCCTCCAGCCGGGAGCATAGCCTGCTGTTCCTCTGTCATCCCTCTGTTCCCCCCAGCCGGGAGCATAGCCTGCTGTCCCTCTGTCATCCCTCCCATCATCCCTCTGTTCCCCCCTAAGCCGGGAGCATAGCCTGGGGACTGGCACAGAGACTCCACAAAGTCTCGGCGTCTGGGCCAGTAGCTGTCCGTTTCCGCGACAGCTTCCGCCTTCATCTCTACTTCCGCCTCCCTCTCCACCTCCCTGAGCAAGAGGACAAGTAGATTTGTGTCTAGTTTGAGAAACAGACGCCTCACAAGTCCTCAACTGGCAGCTTCATTAAATAGTAACTGCAAAACACCAGTCTCAACGTCAACAGTGAAGAGGCGACTCCGGGATGATGACGTTGAGACTGGTGTTTTGCAGTTACTATTTAATGAAGCTGCCAGTTGAGGACTTGTGAGGCGTCTGTTTCTCAAACTAGACACAAATCTACTTGTCCTCTTGCTCAGTTGTGCTCCGGGGGCCTCACACTCCTCTTTCTATTCTGGTTAGAGACAGTTTGCGCTGTTCTGTGAAGGGAGTAGTACACAGCGTTGTACGAAATCTTCAGTTTCTTGGCAATTTCTCGCATGGAATAACCTTCATTTCTCAGAACAAGAATAGACTGACGAGTTTCAGAAACAAGGTCTTAGTTTCTGGCCATTTTGAGCCTGTAATTGAACCCACAAATGCTGATGCTCCAGATACTCAACTAGTCTAAAGAAGGCCTGTTTTATTGCTTCTTCAACCAGAACAACAGTTTTCAGCTGTACTAACATAATTGCAAAAGTGTTTTCTAATGATCAATTAGACTTTTTAAATTATAAACTTGGATTAGCTAACACAACGTGCCATTGGAACACAGAAGTGATGGTTGCTGATAATGGGCCTCTGTACGCCTATGTAGATATTCCATAAATAATCAGCCGTTTCCAGCTACAATAGTCATTTATAACATTAACAATGTCTACACTGTATTTCTGATCAATTTGATGTTATTTTAAATGGACAAAAAAATAGGTGTTTTTCATTCAAAAACAAGTACATTTCTAAGTGACCCCAGACTTTTGAATGGATAGTGTGCATATATGTAGGGGTAAAGTAACTAGGCAACAGGAGAGATAATAAACAGTAACACCAGAGTATGTGATGAGGCAAAAACGTTAGTGCAAAAAAAGGGTCAATGCAGATAGTTAAATAGTTAACCAACCTGGACTAACTTTAACAGTCTTATGGCTAAAAGGGGCTAGAAGTTGTTCAGGATCGGTTCCAGACTTGTTGCATCGGTACTGCTTATCCGTGCGGTAGCAGAGAGAACAGTCTATGACTAGGGTGGCTGGAGTCTTGAACCATTTTAAGGACCTTCCTCTGACACCGCCTGGTATAGAGGTCCTGGATGGCAGGGAGCTCGGGCCCAGTGATGTATTGGGACGTACGCACTACCCTCTGTAGCGCCTTGCTGTCGAATGCCATGCAGTTGTCATACCAGGCGGTGATGCTGCCAGTCAAGGTGCTCTCAATGGTGTAGCTGTAGAACTGTTTGAGGATTTGAGGGCCTATGCCAATCTTTTTAGCCTTCTGAGGAGGAAGAGTTTGTGGACCATAATAATGTGGAAACCAAGGAACTTGAAGTTCTCGACCTGATCCACTCCAGCCCTGTCGATGTGGATGAGCTGACATTGAGGGAGAGGTTGTTGTCCTGGCAACACACGGCCAGGTCTCTGACCTCCTCCCTATAGGCTATCTCATCGTCGTCGGTGATCAGGCCTACCACCGTTGTGTCGTCTGCAAACTTAATGATGGTGTTAGAGTCGTGTGTGGCCACGCAGTCGTGGGTGAACAAGGAGTACAGGAGGGGACTGAGCACACACCCCTGAGGGCCCCCAGTGTTGAGGATCAGCGTGGAGATGTGTTGTTGCCTACCCGTACCAGCTGGGGGCGGCCCATTAGGAAGTCCAGGATCCAGTTGCAGAGGGAGGTGTTCAGTCCCAGGGTCCTTAGCTTAGTGATGGGCTTGGAGGGCACTATGGTGTTGAATGCTGAACTATAGTCAATGAACAGCATTCTCACGTAGGTGTTCCTTTTGTCCAGGTGGGAAAGGGCAGTTTGGAGAGCAATAGAGATGACATCATCTGCGGATCTGTTAGAGCTGTATGCAAATTGGAGTGGGTCTAGGTTGTACAGGATGTTGATGTGAGCCATGACCAGCCTTTCAAAGCATTTCATGGCTACAGATGTGAGTACTATGGGGCGATAGTCATGTAGACAGGTTGCCTAATTTTGCACGCCCAATTTTTCAGTTTTTGATTTGTTAAAAATGTTTGAAATATCCAATAAATGTCGTTCCACTTCATGATTGTGTCCCACTTGTTGTTGATTCTTCACAAAAAAATACAGTTTTATATCTTTATGTTTGAAGCCTGAAATGTGGCAAAAGGTTGCAAAGTTCAAGGGGGCCGAATACTTTCGCAAGGCACTGTATATATATATATATATATATATACAGTGGGGCAAAAAAAGTATTTAGTCAGCCACCAATTGTGCAAGTTCTCCCACTTAAAAAGATGAGAGAGGCCTGTAATTTTCATCATAGGTACACTTCAACTATGCCAGACAAAATGAGGGAGAAAAAATCCAGAAAATCACATTGTAGGATTTTTAATGAATTTATTTGCAAATGATGGTGGAAAATAAGTATTTGATCACCTACAAACAAGCAAGATTTCTTTATTTTTTGCCCCACTGTATATATACAGTATATACATATATACAGTATATACAACCCATTTTTTCATGTTGTACCACGTAGATTTCTCACTATCCAAATGCATTCAATTGTGTTCCATTCAATTGTGTTCCATTCAATTGGGTTCCATTCAATTGTGTTCCATTCAATTGTGTTCCATTCAATTGGGTTCCATTCAATTGTGTTCCATTCAATTGGGTTCCATTCAATTGTGTTCCATTCAATTGTGTTCCATTCAATTGTGTTCCATTCAATTGTGTTCCATTCAATTGGGTTCCATTCAATTGGGTTCCATTCAATTGTGTTCCATTCAATTGTGTTCCATTCAATTGTGTTCCATTCAATTGGGTTCCATTCAATTGTGTTCCATTCAATTGTGTTCCGTTCAAGTAAAAACATTGCCTTTTAACCCCTTTACACTTGACATATTTTCCTATACGGATAGCGCTAAATTGACATGGTTCTCACAGAAGAAATAGGGAACCTCACGGTAGAAATGAAAAGGGACCAGTGGAGATTAATGGGGAAAATGACTAGACTGAAGGTGGGGACACAACAGTTCACCTGACACAAGACCCGAATTCAAATATCACACTGTTGATTTGATGTGCCTTTTACATTGACTGGACTTTTCACCACAACGAAATCTGAAAATACTCTGGATACATTCAGTAACATATGATAAGAATATTCTTGGAAAAATGGGTTTGAGTGAGAGGTCTAACTGGTGTTTCCAAGTGGCCACACACCTCTTCAAAGTGTACACAGTTCCTAAGTCATTTCAATGGACGTTTATGAGTCAAAGAGGCGTTGTCATCTGTAAGGTGCTTTTGAGGTCTGCTAGCTGTGCCGTTGAGGAAGTAGAGCAGGCGACCTTGTAGTTGTTTTCTTTGGAACACAGCCCTGCATCATTGCCTTTACACAATTACTGTTGTTGTTTACGCAATCACAAAACGGTTCATTATATTTGGAATCTGGGTCAGGTGGGCATCATTTCAAAGCTTGTTCTAATGCCAACATGACTAGCTAAATTATAAAATACGATGTTACAGTGTTAGGCTTTCAGTGGGGCGGTAGGTAACCTAGTGATTAGAGTGTTGGGCCAGTAACCGAAAGGTTGCTGGATCGAATCCCCGAGCTGATCTGTTGTTCTGCCCCTGAACAAGGCAGTTAACCCACTGTTCCTAGGCTGTCATTAAAAATAATAATTTGTTCCTAACTGACTTTGCCTAGTTAAATAAATGTTCAATAAAAATACATATTATTCGGAGAAGCAGATGGTAATTTTGGTGGCATAGAATGGATTCAGATGTGTACAACAATTCAACAATACAACAAACAGGCTCATTCTGTTCAGGACAACCCAGGGTATGACGCCATGTCATCTGGTAACTGTACATCTAACATAGTGATCATAACCGTTGACAACTGTATATGATATGGAAATGTGAGGTACACATTTTGAGGGTGTTTGGCTTTCTTGAATGACGGGCGAAGATGTATTTATTCTAGTCCTCAATGGCTAATCTTTAAAAAATATATTGAGCCCTCCTAATTTACAACATTTCATTGTTTACAACATTTCATCATTTACAACATTTCCTCATTTACAACATTTCCTCATTTACAACATTTCCTCATTCACAACATTTCCTCATTTACAACAACAAGTTGGTTCCATAACATGAAATAATGACTCCAAACACGTTTTTTATATAAATCTGTGGTCTTAGGCACTGCATCGCAGTGCTAGAGGCTGACCGGGCTGTGCCGCAACCGGCCGTGGCCAGGAGTCCTATAGGACAGCGTACAATTGGCCCAGCGTCGTCCGGGTTAGGGGAGAGTTTGGCCCAGCGTCGTCCGGGTTAGGAGAGAGTTTGGCCCAGCGTCGTCCGGGTTAGGGGAGAGTTTGGCCCAGCGTCGTCCGGGTTAGGGGAGAGTTTGGCCCAGCGTCGTCCGGGTTAGGGGAGAGTTTTGCCGGCGGGGCTTTACTTGGCTCATCGTGCTCTAGCGACTCCTTGTGGTGGGCCGGGTGCCTGCAGACTGACCCTGGACGTCTGTTGAACGGTGTTTCCTCTGACACATTGGTGCGGCTGAATTCTGGGTTAAGCCGGCGGGTGTTAAGAATCGTAGTTTGGCGGGTCATGTTTTGGAGGAAGCACCTTCGTCTCTCCCGAGCCCGTTGGGGAGTTGCAGCGATGAGACAAGATCGAAAAAATAAGAAAACTGATCTCTCAAATGTGTTATTTGATTTTAGACAAATAGCATAGAACAAGTTGAACGAACCAAAGCCTAATTTTCTATTATACCAATCAGAAAAAGCAATTCAGATGAACAACAGTGTCATCCCACTTTTTACAATGTAGGAGTTAGCATCAGGTCTGGTTTCCTTCTTCAGATCAGAATGCTGCAGCCAGGAGCATAGCCTGCTACCCTCTGTCATCCCTCCCATCATCCCTCTGTTCCCTCCAGCCAGGAGCATAGCCTGCTGCCCCTCTGTCATCCCTCTGTCATCCCTCCCATCATCCCTCTGTTCCCTCCAGCCGGGAGCGTAGCCTGCTGTCCCTCTGTCATCCCTCTGTCATCCCTCCCATCATCCCTCTGTTCCCTCCAGCCGGGAGCGTAGCCTGCTACCCCTCTATCATCCCTCCCATCATCCCTCTGTTCCCTCCAGCCGGGAGCGTAGCCTGCTACCCCTCTGTCATCCCTCCCATCATCCCTCTGTTCCCTCCAGCCGGGAGCATAGCCTGCTGCCCCTCTGTCATCCCTTCCATCATCCCTCTTTCCCCCCAGCCGGGAGTATAGCCTGCTGTTCCTCTGTCATCCATCCCATCATCCCTCTGTTCCCCCCAGCCGGGAGTATAGCCTGCTGCCCCTCTGTCATCCCTCCCATCATCCCTCTTTCCCCCCAGCCGGGAGTATAGCCTGCTGTTCCTCTGTCATCCCTCCCATCATCCCTCTGTTCCCCCCAGCCGGGAGTATAGCCTGCTGTTCCTCTGTCATCCATCCCATCATCCCTCTGTTCCCCCCAGCCGGGAGTATAGCCTGCTGCCCCTCTGTCATCCCTCCCATCATCCCTCTGTTCCTCCCAGCCGGGAGCATAGCCTGCTGTTCCTCTGTCATCCCTCTGTTCCCCCCAGCCGGGAGCATAGCCTGCTGTCCCTCTGTCATCCCTCCCATCATCCCTCTGTTCCCCCCCAAGCCGGGAGCATAGCCTGGGGACTGGCACAGAGACTCCACAAAGTCTCGGCGTCTGGGCCAGTAGCTGTCCGTTTCCGCGACAGCTTCCGCCTTCATCTCTACTTCCGCCTCCCTCTCCACCTCCCTTTCCCTCCTGTTCTCCAGGTTGTCAGCGGCCAGAGCGGCGCCCGTCTCCTCCTTCCACAGCCTCTCGTGCTCCAGCTTCAGCTCCTGGTAGCTCCTGGAGAACATGTGGAAGATGGAAGTAGCAGGAAACGCCATGATGAGAATTCCACTCAGGATGCTGCTCAGCGCTACCACCTGACCCGGGATGCTCCTCGGCACCATGTCCCCGTAGCCCACGGTCGTCATGGAGATGATGGCCCACCAATAGGAAGCTGGGATGCTGCTGAAGCTGTGCTGGGGCGCGGTGGCGGCGTTGGGCGCCAGCTCGCTCTCGGCCAGGTGCACCATGGGAGAGAAGAGGGCCATGCCGACGGTGATGAAGAGCAGGAGGAGGCTGAACTCTTGGGTGCTGCGTTGCATGGTCAGGCCCAGGGTCTGGAGGCCCAGGGAATGGCGCGCCAGCCGCATCACGTACAGGATACGCAACGCACGCATCAGACGCAGGACCAGACCCAGCTTGTCCAGGTACCCCCTACCTGGGGAACAGAGGTGAAAGTACACAATGTTGCTTAATATGGTAGGTTGTTAATATCCAGAAACCGGTTGACACCTAGCTAGCTATAGCTAACCCCATTATAACACTGATGTGCCACACTAAGCTAGCTAGCTATAGCTAACCCCATTATAACACTGTTGTGTTACACTAGCCTAGCTAGCTATAGCTAACCCCATTATAACACTATTGTGCTACACTAACCTAGCTAGCTATAGCTAACCCCATTATAACACTATTGTGCTACACTAACCTAGCTAGCTATGAGTGTATTCATAAAGTGACTTCATACAAAACAATTGTTCACCCAAATAAAATCTATATGATAATGACTATGTTTGTTCCACCTGCTCCTGCACTGCCATCCTCCAGAGTGTTGTTTTCCACCACTACCAGAGAAATGTAGTAGGGTAGGATGGCCACAGCATCAATGATGTTCAGGGGCCCGCGGGCAAATTCTAGTTTGGATCGAGCATGGAGGAACCGCAGCATGAACTCCAAGGAGAACCAGGCTACGCACACCGTCTCCACAACAAACATGTGACGACACTTCTGGGAACACTCGCCCTGGAGACGGAGAGGGGGGAGGGCAGAGAGGGAGGAGGGCAGAGAGGGAGGAGGGCAGAGAGGGGGGGGGGGGCAGAGAGGGAGGAGGGCAGAGAGGGAAGGGAGAGAGGGAGGAGGGCAGAGAGGGAGGAGGGCAGAGAGGGGGAGGGCAGAGAGGGAGAGAGAGAGAGAGAGCGAGAGATAGAGAGAGACAGAGGGAGAGACAGAGAGAGAGAGAGAGAGAGAGGGAGAGACAGAGAGAGAGAGAGAGAGAGAGAGAGAGAGAGAGAGAGAGAGAGACAGAGAGAGAGAGAGAGAGAGACAGGGAGAGAGAGAGAGAGAGAGAGAGAGAGAGAGAGAGGGAAGAAACATAAATAAATGATCTAGATGAAGATGGAGAGAGTGGTTGTGATAGCATTTAGATATGGGGAAAAGACCTGGAGACTGAAACAAACTACAGTTGCCGAGAAATGTACCTTTTCCCCCCCCCAACAAATCTTGGTTTAACTATTGATGGGGAGCAATCTTTACAATCTAAACGGTTGAAAGAAGGACATTGCATATTTTAGTAGGTTCCTTGCACCCCAAAGACTTGTATTAGCTCCCCCAAGCTAACCCCTAGGCTTTTAGCTCAGCGGTTATGTTCCAACTCACCTTGCTCTCCTCTTGGCGTAGATCAGGCATGGTGCTGATACAGAGGCTGATGACTGTCACAGCTACCATGATCACAGAGAAACAGGCGAACATCTTCCCTGCCAAGCCGGAGTGGGGGTTCTCCACCACCTCTCTCAACCTGTGGAAGAGAGTTAGAAAAGTCATATTTGTCCCTGGTCAGTCTTTGATCATGTGACCACTGTTATACATGTACTTGGGTGCTGGGTGAAGATGCTGATCATGGATCAGTTTAGCATTTTCACCAGTAATGGTTAAGTTTAGGATTGGAGGAGGGGAAGCTGATCCAAGATCTGTAGAAAAATCTTCTTCTTTTTTTTTTACCCTTTTTTGTTGGAGATCTTGTTTACAGATCCTGTTGTCTTACAAATTCACGAGGACATAACGTAAAGTTATGAATATAACTACTGTTCTCTGAAGGAAGGACACAGCTATTGGGATCATGCTCGCGAGATCAGTGCTTAGTGCATCGACTGATAGGTAACTAACTGTGTTACGTCTTCTCAGTTTGTCTCCTCAACAAACAACAAGAGAAAGAAAGCCCTCTGTGTCCCTGGTCAGTCTTTGAGCATGTGACCACTGTTATACATGTACTTGGGTGCTGGGTGAAGATGCTGATCTTGGGTCAGTTTAGCATTTTCACCAGTAATGGTTAAGGTTAGGATTGGAGGAGGGGAAGCTGATCCAAGATCTGTACCTAGTGTTTAACCCTACTGTTTCTACCTGCTCATCAGCCTGCGGTAGCCCGTCTCCGTCTCAGCCAACAGGGGAAGCCTCTGTAGCTTCATCCTCCTCTGTCTCCACTCCTCCTCCTTACGCTCACGCTCCACCACCTCAATAAAAAGCACAGTCAAGATCACAGTCAAGATCACAATCAAGAGCACAATCAAGATCACGGTCAAGATCTCAATCAAAATCACAGTCAAAATCACAGTCAAGATCACAATCAAAATCACAGTCAAGATCACAATCAACCCTTAGTTATAAAGTCAACATCACATAAATGTCCCAATAAATGGAGTCGTCTTCTAGACCAGGTTCCCCTTGGAAAAAAAGGTCAGATAAATGTGAAATAAACATTAAATAGATAAACAAACATTTGACAGAAACAACGTACCTCCTCGACACGTGTCAACATGCGTCGGCGGCAGCAGCGTTCCATGTGGGCGGGGTCGACCCCCCAGTAGTCCAGCTCATCGTGCAGTGACACCGCGCACAGCTCTCGCAGGAGGCGGAGCTTCCCGGCCGCCAGGAAGTTCAAGATGACCCGGAACGCTGTGGGGTTCCGGTCGAAAAAGTACTCCCTCTGGGTCTCGTCGTAGTCGTCACAGAGGCTGGCGATGTCCTCGGGGCTGGAGCAGAGACGTAGCCGCCCAAGCCGGGTGAGAGGGAACTGCTCCAGGGTGGTCCAGGGGAACGTGTAGCGGTTACCCCCCACGTTGATCAAGGCCTGGGTAACAGAAAACACAGAGAATATATCCGGTTTTATTGATTAAGTTAGTCAATATGAGCTTCATAACTATTGAATACATGTTATTACATTCATGTTTCAATATGTCAAAAATGACTGAGTTGCTTTGGATAAAGGCATCTTCTAAATGCAATATATTATTATATTGTTATTATTATAGTATTATTATTATTATATTACTGTTATAT
>NC_143047.1:45640000-45657500 GCF_057628025.1 Oncorhynchus mykiss
GTGTCTATGATCAGTAATAGTAGTGTCTATGATCAGTAATAGTAGTGTCTATGATCAGTAATAGTAGTGTCTATGATCAGTTGGTTACAGTAATAGTAGTGTCTATGATCAGTAATAGTAGTGTCTATGATCAGTAACAGTAGTGTCTATGATCAGTAATAGTAGTGTCTATGATCAGTAACAGTAGTGTCTATGATCAGTAACAGTAGTGTCTATGATCAGTAATAGTAGTGTCTATGTTCAGTAATAGTAGTGTCTATGATCAGTAACAGTAGTGTCTAGGATCAGTAATAGTAGTGTCTATGATCAGTAATAGTAGTGTGTATGATCAGTAACAGTAGTGTGTATGATCAGTAATAGTAGTGTCTATGATCAGTAATAGTAGTGTCTATGATCAGTAATAGTAGTGTGTATGATCGTTAATAGTAGTGTCTATAATCAGTAATAGTAGTGTCTATGATCAGTAATAGTAGTGTGTATGATCAGTAACAGTAGTGTCTATGATCAGTAACAGTTTTTTTTATTTATTTTTTTATTTCACCTTTATTTAACCAGGTAGGCTAGTTGAGAACAAGTTCTCATTTGCAACTGCGACCTGGCCAAGATAAGGCATAGCAGTGTGAACAGACAACACAGAGTTACACATGGAGTAAACAATTAGCAAGTCAATAACACAGTAGAAAAAAGGGGAGTCTATATATACATTGTGTGCAAAAGGCATGAGAAGGTAGGCAAATAATTACAATTATGCAGATTAACACTGGAGTGATAAATGATCAGATGGTTATGTACAGGTAGAGATATTGGTGTGCAAAAGAGCAGAAAAATAAAAATAAATAAATAAAAACAGTATGGGGATGAAAATGGGTGGGCTATTTACCAATAGACTATGTACAGCTGCAGCGATCGGTTAGCTGCTCAGATAGCAGATGTTTGAAGTTGGTGAGGGAGATAAAAGTCTCCAACTTCAGCGATTTTTGCAATTCGTTCCAGTCACAGGCAGCAGAGAACTGGAACGAAAGGCGGCCAAATGAGGTGTTGGCTTTAGGGATGATCAGTGAGATACACCTGCTGGAGCGCGTGCTACGGATGGGTGTTGCCATCGTAACCAGTGAACTGAGATAAGGCGGAGCTTTACCTAGCATGGACTTGTAGATGACCTGGAGCCAGTGGGTCTGGCGACGAATATGTAGCGAGGGCCAGCCGACTAGAGCATACAAGTCGCAGTGGTGGGTGGTATAAGGTGCTTTAGTGACAAAACGGATGGCACTGTGATAAACTGCATCCAGTTTGCTGAGTAGAGTGTTGGAAGCAATTTTGTAGATGACGTCGCCGAAGTCGAGGATCGGTAGGATAGTCAGTTTTACTAGGGTAAGTTTGGCGGCGTGAGTGAAGGAGGCTTTGTTGCGGAATAGAAAGCCGACTCTTGATTTGATTTTCGATTGGAGATGTTTGATATGGGTCTGGAAGGAGAGTTTAGAGTCTAGCCAGACACCTAGGTACTTATAGATGTCCACATATTCAAGGTCGGAACCATCCAGGGTGGTGATGCTGGTCAGGCGTGCGGGTGCAGGCAGCGAACGGTTGAAAAGCATGCATTTGGTTTTACTAGCGTTTAAGAGCAGTTGGAGGCCACGGAAGGAGTGCTGTATGGCATTGAAGCTCGTTTGGAGGTTAGATAGCACAGTGTCCAAGGACGGGCCGGAAGTATATAGAATGGTGTCGTCTGCGTAGAGGTGGATCAGGGAATCGCCCGCAGCATGAGAAACATCATTGATATATACAGAGAAAAGAGTCGGCCCGAGAATTGAACCCTGTGGCACCCCCATAGAGACTGCCAGAGGACCGGACAGCATGCCCTCCGATTTGACACACTGAACTCTGTCTGCAAAGTAATTGGTGAACCAGGCAAGGCAGTCATCCGAAAAACCGAGGCTACTGAGTCTGCCGATAAGAATACGGTGATTGACAGAGTCGAAAGCCTTGGCAAGGTCTATGAAGACCGCTGCACAGTACTGTCTTTTATCGATGGCGGTTATGATATCGTTTAGTACCTTGAGCGTGGCTGAGGTACACCCGTGACCGGCTCGGAAACCAGATTGCACAGCGGAGAAGGTACGGTGGGATTCAAGATGGTCAGTGACCTGTTTGTTGACTTGGCTTTCGAAGACCTTAGATAGGCAGGGCAGGATGGATATAGGTCTGTAACAGTTTGGGTCCAGGGTGTCGCCCCCTTTGAAGAGGGGGATGACTGCGGCAGCTTTCCAATCCTTGGGGATCTCAGACGATATGAAAGAGAGGTTGAACAGGCTGGTAATAGGGGTTGCGACAATGGCGGCGGATAGTTTCAGGAATAGAGGGTCCAGATTGTCCAGCCCAGCTGATTTGTACGGGTCCAGGTTTTGCAGCTCTTTCAGGACATCTGCTATCTGGATTTGGGTAAAGGAGAACCTGGAGAGGCTTGGGCGAGTAGCTGCGGGGGGGGGGGAGCTGTTGTCCGAGGTTGGAGTAGCCAGGCGGAAGGCATGGCCAGCCGTTGAGAAATGCTTGTTGAAGTTTTCGATAATCATGGATTTATCGGTGGTGACCATGTTACCTAGTCTCAGTGCAGTGGGCAGCTGGGAGGAGGTGCTCTTGTTCTCCATGGACTTCACAGTGTCCCAGAACTTTTTGGAGTTGGAGCTACAGGATGCAAACTTCTGCCTGAAGAAGTTGGCTTTAGCTTTCCTGACTGACTGTGTGTATTGGTTCCTGACTTCCCTGAACAGTTGCATATCGCGGGGACTATTCGATGTTAGCGCAGTCCGCCACAGGATGTTTTTGTGCTGGTCGAGGGCAGTCAGGTCTGGAGTGAACCAGGGGCTATATCTGTTCTTAGTTCTGCATTTTTTGAACGGAGCATGCTTATCTAAGATGGTGAGGAAGTTACTTTTAAAGAAAGACCAGGCATCCTCAACTGACGGGATGAGGTCAATGTCCTTCCAGGATACCCGGGCCAGGTCGATTAGAAAGGCCTGCTCACAGAAGTGTTTTAGGGAGCGTTTGACAGTGATGAGGGGTGGTCGTTTGACTGCGGCTCCGTAGCGGATACAGGCAATGAGGCAGTGATCGCTGAGATCCTGGTTGTAGACAGCGGAGGTGTATTTGGAGGGCCAGTTGGTCAGGATGACGTCAATGAGGGTGCCCTTGTTTACAGAGTTAGGGTTGTACCTGGTGGGTTCCTTGATGATTTGAGTGAGATTGAGGGCATCTAGCTTAGATTGTAGGACTGCCGGGGTGTTAAGCATATCCCAGTTTAGGTCACCTAACAGAACAAACTCTGAAGCTAGATGGGGGGCGATCAATTCACAAATGGTGTCCAGGGCACAGCTGGGAGCTGAGGGGGGTCGGTAGCAGGCGGCAACAGTGAGAGACTTATTTCTGGAGAGAGTAATTTTCAAAATTAGTAGTTCGAACTGTTTGGGTATGGACCTGGAGAGTATGACATTACTTTGCAGGCTATCTCTGCAGTAGACTGCAACTCCTCCCCCTTTGGCAGTTCTATCTTGACGGAAGATGTTATAGTTGGGTATGGAAATCTCAGAATTTTTGGTGGCCTTCCTGAGCCAGGATTCAGACACGGCAAGGACATCAGGGTTAGCAGAGTGTGCTAGAGCAGTGAGTAAGACACACTTAGGGAGGAGGCTTCTGATGTTGACATGCATGAAACCAAGGCTTTTTCGATCACAGAAGTCAACAAATGAGGGTGCCTGGGGACATGCAGGGCCTGGGTTTACCTCCACATCACCCGCGGAACAGAGAAGGAGTAGTATGAGGGTGCGGCTGAAGGCTATCAAAACTGGTCGCCTAGGGCGTTGGGGACAGAGAATAAGAGGAGCAGGTTTCTGGGCATGGTAGAATATATTCAGGGCATAATGCGCAAACAGGGGTATGGTGGGGTGCGGGTACAGCGGAGGTAAGCCCAGGCACTGGGTGATGATGAGAGAGGTTGTATCTCTGGACATGCTGGTTGTAATGGGTGAGGTCACCGCATGTGTGGGGGGTGGGACAAAGGAGGTATCAGGGGTATAAAGAGTGGAATTAGGGGCTCCATTGTAAACTAAAACAATGATAACTAACCTGCACAACAGTATACAAGGCATATTGACATTTGAGAGAGACATACAGCAAGGCATACAGTAATCACAGGTGTTGAATTGGGAGAGCTAGCTAAAACAGTAGGTGAGACAACAACAGCTAATCAGCTAGCACAACAACAGCAGGTAGAATGGCGATAGATTAGGCAGAGAGGGTCGGATTAACTACACACAGAGCCTAAGTGCGGCTGGGGCCGACAGATAAAACATAAACAAGCAGAATGGATTACCGTGAATTAATGGACAGTCCAGCATGCATCAGCTATGTAGCCAAGTGATCAGTGTCCAAGGGGCAGCGGTGGATGGGGCAGGGAAGCTGGACTGGCGAGTGTTATCCAGGTTAGAAAACTAACAATGACTAAATAGCTTGTAGCCAGTTAGCTGGTTAGCTTCTGAAGGTTCTTGAGTGAGTTCTAAAAATTTAAAGATAATAGCGGTTCCGTATCACATTGGGTGAGGCAGGTTACCGGAAGGTATAAACAAATTAAAAATCGAAAAGGGATAGAAAGTAAATATGGGTTCAGTGAGTGTTTGGGACGCGGCGATTCAGATGGTTAGCAGGCCTGTGCTAACAAGCTAACAGTTAGTAGACGGTGCTAAACACGGTAGCAGTTAGCGGACCGGGCTAAACAAGCTAGCAGTTAGCAGGCCGAATTTGCAAGCAAGGCGATAGCAAGGGCTAGAGAGTTAGCCTTTGGGGACGTCGCGATGGGGGGAGTCTGTTTATTCCTCCTCATGCGGTGACATCAATGGCCCGGTCGTGGGTCTGGATATTGTAGCCCAGGAGCTCAAAATGTTCCGTTTGCGATGGGAATCCGGGGGTGAAAAATAAAAATAAAATAATAGATAGGTCCGTTATGCTCTGGTTAGAGTCGCGTTGTTCGAACTGGCGAGAGCTTTCCGAGCTAAAGGTTAGCTGATGACCGGTTAGCTGAAGACCGCTAGCAATGTTTTGCTGAAGCTGGTAGTTAGTTGGCTAGTTGGCTAGCTTCAGTTGAGGGGTTCCAGATCCGAAGTAAATATAAATACTTTAGGAAAAAAGCTACGTTGGGTGAGGCGGGTTGCAGGAGAGTATTTAGAAGAAGTTGAGGTTCAGCAAAAAGTTTTAAAGATATGTGAAGAAAAAAACCGAAAACGAAACGAAAACAAACGATATATACAAGGGACACGACAACACGACACGTCCTACTGCTACGCCATCTTGGATGTGGCAATACTGTTACTGAACAGTAGTGTCTATGATCAGTAACAGTAGTGTCTATGATCAGTAATAGTAGTGGCTATGATCAGTAACAGTAGTGTCTAGGATCAGTAACAGGATTGTCTATGATCAGTTGGTTACAGTAATAGTAGTGTCTATGATCAGTAATAGTAGTGTCTATGATCAGTAATAGTAGTGTCTATGATCAGTAATAGTAGTGTCTATGATCAGTAACAGTAGTGTCTATGATCAGTAATAGTAGTGTCTATGATCAGTAATAGTAGTGTCTATGATCAGTAATAGTAGTGTCTATGATCAGTAATAGTAGTGTCTATGATCAGTAATAGTAGTGTCTATGATCAGTAACAGTAGTGTCTATGATCAGTAATAGTAGTGTCTATGATCAGTAACAGTAGTGTCTATGATCAGTAATAGTAGTGTCTATGATCAGTAATAGTAGTGTCTATGATCAGTAACAGTAGTGTCTGATCAGTAACAGTAGTGTCTATGATCAGTAATAGTAGTGTCTATGATCAGTAATAGTAGTGTCTATGATCAGTAATAGTAGTATCTATGTTCAGTAACAGTAGTGTCTATGATCAGTAACAGTAGTGTCTATGATCAGTAATAGTAGTGTCTATGATCAGTAACAGTAGTGTCTATGATAAGTAACAGGATTGTCTATGATCAGTAATAGTAGTGTCTATGATCAGTAACAGGATTGTCTATGATCAGTAATAGTAGTGTCTATGATCAGTAACAGGATTGTCTATGATAAGTAACAGGATTGTCTATGATCAGTAATAGTAGTGTCTATGATCAGTAACAGGATTGTCTATGATCAGTAATAGTAGTGTATATGATCAGTAACAGTAGTGTCTATGATCAGTAACAGTAGTGTCTATGATCAGTAATAGTAGTGTCTATGATCAGTAACAGTAGTGTCTAGGATCAGTAACAGTAGTGTCTGATCAGTAATAGTAGTGTCTATGATCAGTAATAGTAGTGTCTATGATCAGTAACAGTAGTGTCTATGATCAGTAACAGTAGTGTCTATGATCAGTAATAGTAGTGTCTATGATCAGTAACAGTAGTGTCTAGGATCAGTAATAGTAGTGTCTATGATCAGTAATAGTAGTGTCTATGATCAGTAATAGTAGTGTCTATGATCAGTAACAGTAGTGTCTATGATCAGTAACAGTAGTGTCTATGATCAGTAATAGTAGTGTCTATGATCAGTAACAGTAGTGTCTATGATCAGTAATAGTAGTGTCTATGATCAGTAACAGTAGTGTCTGTGATCAGTAATAGTAGTGTCTATGATCAGTAATAGTAGTGTCTATGATCAGTAACAGTAGTGTCTATGATCAGTAACAGTAGTGTCTGATCAGTAATAGTAGTATCTATGATCAGTAATAGTAGTGTCTATAATCAGTAATAGTAGTGTCTATGATCAGTAACAGTAGTGTCTATGATCAGTAATAGTAGTGGCTATGATCAGTAACAGTAGTGTCTAGGATCAGTAACAGGATTGTCTATGATCAGTTGGTTACAGTAATAGTAGTGTCTATGATCAGTAATAGTAGTGTCTATGATCAGTAATAGTAGTGTCTATGATCAGTAATAGTAGTGTCTATGATCAGTAACAGTAGTGTCTATGATCAGTAATAGTAGTGTCTATGATCAGTAATAGTAGTGTCTATGATCAGTAATAGTAGTGTCTATGATCAGTAATAGTAGTGTCTATGATCAGTAATAGTAGTGTCTATGATCAGTAACAGTAGTGTCTATGATCAGTAATAGTAGTGTCTATGATCAGTAACAGTAGTGTCTATGATCAGTAATAGTAGTGTCTATGATCAGTAATAGTAGTGTCTATGATCAGTAACAGTAGTGTCTGATCAGTAACAGTAGTGTCTATGATCAGTAATAGTAGTGTCTATGATCAGTAATAGTAGTGTCTATGATCAGTAATAGTAGTATCTATGTTCAGTAACAGTAGTGTCTATGATCAGTAACAGTAGTGTCTATGATCAGTAATAGTAGTGTCTATGATCAGTAACATGATTGTCTATGATAACAAACAGGATTGTCTATGATCAGTAATAGTAGTGTCTATGATCAGTAACAGGATTGTCTATGATCAGTAATAGTAGTGTCTATGATCAGTAACAGGATTGTCTATGATAAGTAACAGGATTGTCTATGATCAGTAATAGTAGTGTCTATGATCAGTAACAGGATTGTCTATGATCAGTAATAGTAGTGTCTATGATCAGTAACAGTAGTGTCTATGATCAGTAACAGTAGTGTCTATGATCAGTAATAGTAGTGTCTATGATCAGTAACAGTAGTGTCTAGGATCAGTAACAGTAGTGTCTGATCAGTAATAGTAGTGTCTATGATCAGTAATAGTAGTGTCTATGATCAGTAACAGTAGTGTCTATGATCAGTAACAGTAGTGTCTATGATCAGTAATAGTAGTGTCTATGATCAGTAACAGTAGTGTCTAGGATCAGTAATAGTAGTGTCTATGATCAGTAATAGTAGTGTCTATGATCAGTAATAGTAGTGTCTATGATCAGTAACAGTAGTGTCTATGATCAGTAACAGTAGTGTCTATGATCAGTAATAGTAGTGTCTATGATCAGTAACAGTAGTGTCTATGATCAGTAATAGTAGTGTCTATGATCAGTAACAGTAGTGTCTATGATCAGTAATAGTAGTGTCTATGATCAGTAATAGTAGTGTCTATGATCAGTAACAGTAGTGTCTATGATCAGTAACAGTAGTGTCTGATCAGTAATAGTAGTATCTATGATCAGTAATAGTAGTGTCTATGATCAGTAATAGTAGTGTCTATGATCAGTAACAGTAGTGTCTATGATCAGTAATAGTAGTGTCTATGATCAGTAACAGTAGTGTCTATGATCAGTAATAGTAGTGTCTATGATCAGTAATAGTAGTGTCTATGATCAGTAACAGTAGTGTCAATGATCAGTAACAGTAGTGTCTGATCAGTAATAGTAGTATCTATGATCAGTAATAGTAGTGTCTATGATCAGTAATAGTAGTGTCTATGATCAGTAACAGTAGTGTCTATGATCAGTAATAGTAGTGTCTATGATCAGTAACAGTAGTGTCTATGATCAGTAATAGTAGTGTCTATGATCAGTAATAGTAGTGTCTATGATCAGTAATAGTAGTGTGTATGATCAGTAACAGTAGTGTCTATGATCAGTAATAGTAGTGTCTATGATCAGTAATAGTAGTGTCTATGATCAGTAATAGTAGTGTGTATGATCAGTAACAGTAGTGTCTATGATCAGTAATAGTAGTGTCTATGATCAGTAATAGTAGTGTGTATTTAGGGAGGGACTGAGAGTCCATGTTATCTCCTCCCTCAGTAACAGTAGTGTGTATTTAGGGAGGGACTGAGAGTCCATGTTATCTCCTCCCTCAGTAACAGTAGTGTGTATTTAGGGAGGGACTGAGAGTCCATGTTATCTCCTCCCTCAGTAACAGTAGTGTGTATTTAGGGAGGGACTGAGAGTCCATGTTATCTCCTCCCTCAGTAACAGTAGTGTGTATTTAGGGAGGGACTGAGAGTCCATGTTATCTCCTCCCGTCTCCTCTAATACTTCAATAAGAGACATTCACACATCAGTGGAACGTCAATCTCTGTTCAGTCATGCGGTGTCGACTGAAGGGAAGTCTGGGGCCGTATGTGTACTGTATCAAAGTAGGACTGCTGATCTGGGATCAGTTTAACCTTTTAGATTGTAGTGAATAACATTACATGGACGAGGGGACCAGTATGTACTGTATCAAAGTAGAACTGCTGATCTGGGATCAGTTTAACCTTTTAGATTGTAGTGAATAACATTACATGGACGAGGGGACCAGTATGTACTGTATCAAAGTAGGACTGCTGATCTGGGATCAGTTTAACCTTTTTTAGAGTGTTATGAGTAAGATCACAGAGACAACGAGGGATCTGATTCTAGATCAGTACTCCTGCTCTGAGATGCTTGATATGAAGTGAACTGCAGGATGAGGGTGTTGCCACGAGAAAAGGTCAAACCAGTGAAGAACAAACACCATTGTAAATACAACCCATATTTATGTTGATTTATTTTCCCCTTTTGTACTTTAACTATTTGCACATTGTTACAACACTGTATATAGACATTATAATATGACATTTTGAAATGATTTTGGAACGTTTGTGAGTGTAATGTTTATTGTTCATTTTTGATTGTTTTTTTTTATCTATTTCACTTGCTTTGACAATGTAAACATGTGTTTCCCATGACAGTAAAGCCCATTGAAATGAATTGAATTGACTGAGAGTGAAGTTCCATCTAGTGGTCCAGATGATCACATATACAGTGCCTTCAGAAGGTGTTCAGACCCCTTGACTTTTTCTACATTTTGCCTTATTCTAAAATGGATTCATAAAAAAAAGAAATCCTTACCAATCTAAACACAATGGGGCGGCAGGGTAGACTAATGGTTAGAGTGGAGGGGTGGCAGGGTAGACTAGTGGTTAGAGTGGAGGGGCGGCAGGGTAGACTAATGGTTAGAGTGGAGGGGTGGCAGGGTAGACTAATGGTTAGAGTGGAGGGGTGGCAGGGTAGACTAATGGTTAGAGTGGAGGGGTGGCAGGGTAGACTAGTGGTTAGAGTGGAGGGGCGGCAGGGTAGACTAGTGGTTAGAGTGGAGGGGCGGCAGGGTAGCCTAGTGGTTAGAGTGGAGGGGCGGCAGGGTAGACTAGTGGTTAGAGTGGAGGGGCGGCAGGGTAGACTAGTGGTTAGAGTGGAGGGGCGGCAGGTAGACTAGTGGTTAGAGTGGAGGGGCGGCAGGGTAGACTAATGGTTAGAGTGGAGGGGCGGCAGGGTAGACTAGTGGTTAGAGTGGAGGGGTGGAGGGGCGGCAGGGTAGACTAGTGGTTAGAGTGGAGGGGCGGCAGGGTAGACTAGTGGTTAGAGTGGAGGGGCGGCAGGGTAGACTAGTGGTTAGAGTGGAGGGGCGGCAGGGTAGACTAGTGGTTAGAGTGGAGGGGCGGCAGGGTAGACTAGTGGTTAGAGTGGAGGGGCGGCAGGGTAGACTAGTGGTTAGAGTGGAGGGGCGGCAGGGTAGACTAGTGGTTAGAGTGGAGGGGCGGCAGGGTAGACTAGTGGTTAGAGTGGAGGGGCGGCAGGGTAGACTAGTGGTTAGAGTGGAGGGGCGGCAGGGTAGACTAGTGGTTAGAGTGGAGGGGAGGCAGGGTAGACTAGTGGTTAGAGTGGAGGGGCGGCAGGGTAGACTAGTGGTTAGAGTGGAGGGGCGGCAGGGTAGACTAGTGGTTAGAGTGGAGGGGCGGCAGGTAGACTAGTGGTTAGAGTGGAGGGGCGGCAGGGTAGACTAGTGGTTAGAGTGGAGGGGCGGCAGGGTAGACTAGTGGTTAGAGTGGAGGGGTGGAGGGGTGGCAGGGTAGACTAGTGGTTAGAGTGGAGGGGCGGCAGGGTAGACTAGTGGTTAGAGTGGAGGGGCGGCAGGGTAGACTAGTGGTTAGAGTGGAGGGGCGGCAGGGTAGACTAGTGGTTAGAGTGGAGGGGCGGCAGGGTAGACTAGTGGTTAGAGTGGAGGGGCGGCAGGGTAGACTAGTGGTTAGAGTGGAGGGGCGGCAGGGTAGACTAGTGGTTAGAGTGGAGGGGCGGCAGGGTAGACTAGTGGTTAGAGTGGAGGGGAGGCAGGGTAGACTAGTGGTTAGAGTGGAGGGGTGGCAGGGTAGACTAGTGGTTAGAGTGGAGGGGCGGCAGGGTAGACTAGTGGTTAGAGTGGAGGGGTGGCAGGGTAGACTAGTGGTTAGAGTGGAGGGGCGGCAGGGTAGACTAGTGGTTAGAGTGGAGGGGCGGCAGGGTAGACTAGTGGTTAGAGTGGAGGGCCGGCAGGGTAGACTAGTGGTTAGAGTGGAGGGGCGGCAGGGTAGACTAGTGGTTAGAGTGGAGGGGGCGGCAGGGTAGACTAGTGGTTAGAGTGGAGGGGAGGCAGGGTAGACTAGTGGTTAGAGTGGAGGGGTGGAGGGGCGGCAGGGTAGACTAGTGGTTAGAGTGGAGGGGCGGCAGGGTAGACTAGTGGTTAGAGTGGAGGGGAGGCAGGGTAGACTAGTGGTTAGAGTGGAGGGGCGGCAGGGTAGACTAGTGGTTAGAGTGGAGGGGCGGCAGGGTAGACTAGTGGTTAGAGTGGAGGGGCGGCAGGTAGACTAGTGGTTAGAGTGGAGGGGCGGCAGGGTAGACTAGTGGTTAGAGTGGAGGGGCGGCAGGGTAGACTAGTGGTTAGAGTGGAGGGGTGGAGGGGCGGCAGGGTAGACTAGTGGTTAGAGTGGAGGGGCGGCAGGGTAGACTAGTGGTTAGAGTGGAGGGGCGGCAGGGTAGACTAGTGGTTAGAGTGGAGGGGCGGCAGGGTAGACTAGTGGTTAGAGTGGAGGGGCGGCAGGGTAGACTAGTGGTTAGAGTGGAGGGGCGGCAGGGTAGACTAGTGGTTAGAGTGGAGGGGCGGCAGGGTAGACTAGTGGTTAGAGTGGAGGGGCGGCAGGGTAGACTAGTGGTTAGAGTGGAGGGGCGGCAGGGTAGACTAGTGGTTAGAGTGGAGGGGCGGCAGGTAGACTAGTGGTTAGAGTGGAGGGGCGGCAGGGTAGACTAGTGGTTAGAGTGGAGGGGCGGCAGGGTAGACTAGTGGTTAGAGTGGAGGGGTGGAGGGGCGGCAGGGTAGACTAGTGGTTAGAGTGGAGGGGCGGCAGGGTAGACTAGTGGTTAGAGTGGAGGGGCGGCAGGGTAGACTAGTGGTTAGAGTGGAGGGGCGGCAGGGTAGACTAGTGGTTAGAGTGGAGGGGCGGCAGGGTAGACTAGTGGTTAGAGTGGAGGGGCGGCAGGGTAGACTAGTGGTTAGAGTGGAGGGGCGGCAGGGTAGACTAGTGGTTAGAGTGGAGGGGAGGCAGGGTAGACTAGTGGTTAGAGTGGAGGGGTGGCAGGGTAGACTAGTGGTTAGAGTGGAGGGGCGGCAGGGTAGACTAGTGGTTAGAGTGGAGGGGTGGCAGGGTAGACTAGTGGTTAGAGTGGAGGGGCGGCAGGGTAGACTAGTGGTTAGAGTGGAGGGGCGGCAGGGTAGACTAGTGGTTAGAGTGGAGGGGCGGCAGGGTAGACTAGTGGTTAGAGTGGAGGGGCGGCAGGGTAGACTAGTGGTTAGAGTGGAGGGGCGGCAGGGTAGACTAGTGGTTAGAGTGGAGGGGCGGCAGGGTAGACTAGTGGTTAGAGTGGAGGGGCGGCAGGGTAGACTAGTGGTTAGAGTGGAGGGGCGGCAGGGTAGACTAGTGGTTAGAGTGGAGGGGCGGCAGGGTAGACTAGTGGTTAGAGTGGAGGGGCGGCAGGGTAGACTAATGGTTAGAGTGGAGGGGCGGCAGGGTAGACTAGTGGTTAGAGTGGAGGGGCGGCAGGGTAGACTAGTGGTTAGAGTGGAGGGGCGGCAGGGTAGACTAGTGGTTAGAGTGGAGGGGCGGCAGGGTAGACTAGTGGTTAGAGTGGAGGGGCGGCAGGGTAGACTAGTGGTTAGAGTGGAGGGGCGGCAGGGTAGACTAGTGGTTAGAGTGGAGGGGCGGCAGGGTAGACTAGTGGTTAGAGTGGAGGGGTGGCAGGGTAGACTAGTGGTTAGAGTGGAGGGGCGGCAGGGTAGCCTAGTGGTTAGAGTGGAGGGGCGGCAGGGTAGACTAGTGGTTAGAGTGGAGGGGCGGCAGGGTAGACTAGTGGTTAGAGTGGAGGGGCGGCAGGGTAGACTAGTGGTTAGAGTGGAGGGGCGGCAGGGTAGACTAGTGGTTAGAGTGGAGGGGCGGCAGGGTAGACTAGTGGTTAGAGTGGAGGGGCGGCAGGGTAGACTAGTGGTTAGAGTGGAGGGGGCGGCAGGGTAGACTAGTGGTTAGAGTGGAGGGGCGGCAGGGTAGACTAGTGGTTAGAGTGGAGGGGCGGCAGGGTAGACTAGTGGTTAGAGTGGAGGGGCGGCAGGTAGACTAGTGGTTAGAGTGGAGGGGTGGCAGGTAGACTAGTGGTTAGAGTGGAGGGGCGGCAGGGTAGACTAGTGGTTAGAGTGGAGGGGTGGCAGGGTAGACTAGTGGTTAGAGTGGAGGGGCGGCAGGTAGACTAGTTGTTAGAGTGGAGGGGCGGCAGGTAGACTAGTGGTTAGAGTGGAGGGGCGGCAGGTAGACTAGTGGTTAGAGTGGAGGGGTGGCAGGTAGACTAGTGGTTAGAGTGGAGGGGCGGCAGGTAGACTAGTGGTTAGAGTGGAGGGGCGGCAGGTAGACTAGTGGTTAGAGTGGAGGGGCGGCAGGGTAGACTAGTGGTTAGAGTGGAGGGGCGGCAGGGTAGACTAGTGGTTAGAGTGGAGGGGCGGCAGGTAGACTAGTGGTTAGAGTGGAGGGGTGGCAGGTAGACTAGTGGTTAGAGTGGAGGGGCGGCAGGTAGACTAGTGGTTAGAGTGGAGGGGTGGCAGGTAGACTAGTGGTTAGAGTGGAGGGGCGGCAGGTAGACTAGTGGTTAGAGTGGAGGGGTGGCAGGTAGACTAGTGGTTAGAGTGGAGGGGTGGCAGGTAGACTAGTGGTTAGAGTGGAGGGGCGGCAGGTAGACTAGTGGTTAGAGTGGAGGGGCGGCAGGGTAGACTAGTGGTTAGAGTGGAGGGGCGGCAGGTAGACTAGTGGTTAGAGTGGAGGGGCGGCAGGGTAGACTAGTGGTTAGAGTGGAGGGGTGGCAGGTAGACTAGTGGTTAGAGTGGAGGGGCGGCAGGGTAGACTAGTGGTTAGAGTGGAGGGGCGGCAGGGTAGACTAATGGTTAGAGTGGAGGGGCGGCAGGGTAGACTAATGGTTAGAGTGGAGGGGCGGCAGGTAGACTAGTGGTTAGAGTGGAGGGGCGGCAGGGTAGACTAGTGGTTAGAGTGGAGGGGCGGCAGGGTAGACTAGTGGTTAGAGTGGGTGGCGGCAGGGTAGACTAGTGGTTAGAGTGGAGGGGCGGCAGGGTAGACTAGTGGTTAGAGTGGAGGGGCGGCAGGGTAGACTAGTGGTTAGAGTGGAGGGGCGGCAGGGTAGACTAATGGTTAGAGTGGAGGGGCGGCAGGGTAGACTAGTGGTTAGAGTGGAGGGGCGGCAGGGTAGACTAATGGTTAGAGTGGAGGGGCGGCAGGGTAGACTAATGGTTAGAGTGGAGGGGCGGCAGGGTAGACTAATGGTTAGAGTGGAGGGGCGGCAGGGTAGACTAATGGTTAGAGTGGAGGGGCGGCAGGGTAGCCTAGTGGTTAGAGTGGAGGGGCGGCAGGGTAGACTAGTGGTTAGAGTGGAGGGGCGGCAGGGTAGACTAGTGGTTAGAGTGGAGGGGCGGCAGGGTAGACTAGTGGTTAGAGTGGAGGGGCGGCAGGGTAGACTAATGGTTAGAGTGGAGGGGTGGCAGGGTAGACTAGTGGTTAGAGTGGAGGGGTGGCAGGGTAGACTAATGGTTAGAGTGGAGGGGTGGCAGGGTAGACTAATGGTTAGAGTGGAGGGGCGGCAGGGTAGACTAATGGTTAGAGTGGAGGGGCGGCAGGGTAGCCTAGTGGTTAGAGTGGAGGGGCGGCAGGGTAGACTAATGGTTAGAGTGGAGGGGTGGCAGGGTAGACTAATGGTTAGAGTGGAGGGGCGGCAGGGTAGACTAATGGTTAGAGTGGAGGGGTGGCAGGGTAGACTAATGGTTAGAGTGGAGGGGTGGCAGGGTAGACTAATGGTTAGAGTGGAGGGGCGGCAGGGTAGACTAATGGTTAGAGTGGAGGGGCGGCAGGGTAGACTAATGGTTAGAGTGGAGGGGCGGCAGGGTAGACTAATGGTTAGAGTGGAGGGGCGGCAGGGTAGCCTAGTGGTTAGAGTGGAGGGGCGGCAGGGTAGCCTAGTGGTTAGAGTGGAGGGGCGGCAGGGTAGCCTAGTGGTTAGAGTGGAGGGGCGGCAGGGTAGCCTAGTGGTTAGAGTGGAGGGGTGGCAGGGTAGCCTAGTGGTTAGAGTGGAGGGGCGGCAGGGTAGACTAATGGTTAGAGTGGAGGGGTGGCAGGGTAGACTAATGGTTAGAGTGGAGGGGCGGCAGGGTAGCCTAGTGGTTAGAGTGGAGGGGCGGCAGGGTAGACTAATGGTTAGAGTGGAGGGGTGACAGGGTAGACTAATGGTTAGAGTGGAGGGGCGGCAGGGTAGCCTAGTGGTTAGAGTGGAGGGGCGGCAGGGTAGACTAATGGTTAGAGTGGAGGGGTGGCAGGGTAGACTAATGGTTAGAGTGGAGGGGCGGCAGGGTAGCCTAGTGGTTAGAGTGGAGGGGCGGCAGGGTAGACTAATGGTTAGAGTGGAGGGGTGACAGGGTAGACTAATGGTTAGAGTGGAGGGGCGGCAGGGTAGCCTAGTGGTTAGAGTGGAGGGGCGGCAGGGTAGACTAATGGTTAGAGTGGAGGGGTGGCAGGGTAGACTAATGGTTAGAGTGGAGGGGCGGCAGGGTAGCCTAGTGGTTAGAGTGGAGGGGCGGCAGGGTAGCCTAGTGGTTAGAGCTTTGGCCTAGTAACCGGAAGGTTGCAAGATCGAATCACCAAAATGACAAGGTACAAATCTGTCGTTCTGCCCCTGAACAAGGCAGTTAACCCACTGTTCCTAGGCCGTCATTGAAAATAAGAAATTGTTCTTAACTGACTTGCCTAGTTAAATAAAGGTAAAATAATAAACAATACCCCATAATGACAAAGCGTAAACAGGTTTTTTGAAAAAAATTGCGTATTTTATAACAAATAAAACTGAAATACCTTCTTCACATTAGTATTCAGACTCTTTGCTATGAGACTCGAAATTGAGCTCAGGTGCATCTGGTTGATCATCCTTGAGATGTTTCTACAATTTGATTGGAGTCCAACTGTGGTAAATTCAATTGATTGGATATGATTTGGAAAGGCCCTCACACCTGTCTATGTAAGGTCCCACAGTTGACAGTGCATGTCAGAGCAAAAACCAAGCCATGAAGTCGAAGGAATTGTCCGTAGAGCTCAGAGATAAGAATTGTGTCGAGGCACAGATCTGGGGGAAGGGTACCAAAACATTTCTATAGCATTTAAGGTCCCCAAGAACACAGCTGGCCTCCATCATTCTTAAATGGAAGAAGTTTGGAACCACCAAAACTCTTCCTAGAGCTGACCGCCCTGACAAACTGAGCAATCGGTGAAGGGCCTTGGTCAGGGAGGTGACAAAGAACCCGATGGTCACTCTGACAGAGCTCCAGAGTTCCTCTGTGGAGATGGGAGAATCTTCCAGAAGGACAACCATCTCTGCAGTACTCCACCAATCAGGCCTTTATGGTTGGGTGGCCAGACGGAATCCACTCCTCAGTAAAAGGCACATGACAGCCCGCTTGGAGTTTGCCAAAAGGCACCTAAAGACAAGATTCTCTGGTCTGATGAAACCAAGATTGAACTCTTTGGCCTAAATGCCAAGCGTCACTTCTGGAGGAAACCTGGCACCATCCCTACGGTGAAGCATGATGGTGGCAGCATCATACTGTAGGGATGATTTTCAGCGGCAGGGACTGGAAGACTAGTTAGGATTGAGGCAAGGATGGACGGGGCAAAGTACAGAGAGATCCTTGCTCCAGAGCGCTCAGGACCTCAGACTGGGGGTGAAGGTTCACCACCCAACAGGACAAAGATCCTAAGCACACAGCCAAGACAACGCAGGAGTGGCTTCAGGACAAGTCTCTGAATGTCCTTGACTGGCCCAGCCAGAGCCCGCACTTGAACCGGATCAAACATCTCTGGAGAGACGCTCCACATCCAACCTGACAGAGGTTGAGAGGATCTGCAGAGATGAATGGGAGAAACCTCCCAAATACAGGTGTGCCAAGCTTGTAAATTCATACCCCAGCCTCAAGGCTGTAATCGCTGCCAAAGGTGCTTCAACAAAGTACTGAGTAAAAGGTCTGAATACTGATGTAAATGTCAGTTTAAAAAATATATATATTATTAATTAGCAACAATTTCTAAAAACCTGTGTTTACTTGGTCATTATGGGGTATTGTGATGTCATTATGGGGTATTGTGATGTCATTATGGGTTATTGTGTGTAGATTGATGAGAGGGGGGGGGGGGGGC
>NC_143047.1:45660000-45780000 GCF_057628025.1 Oncorhynchus mykiss
CTCTGATTAGACACAGAACCATAGATCTAGCAGCTCTGATTAAACTCAGAACCATAGATATAGCAACTCTGATTAGACCCAGAACCATAGATCTAGCAGCTCTGATTAGACCCAGAACCATAGATCTAGTTCTGATTAGACCCAGAACCATAGATATAGCAGCTCTGATTAGACCCAGAACCATAGATCTAGCAGCTCTGATTAGACCCAGAATCATAGATGTAGCAGCTCTGATTAGACCCAGAACCATAGATCTAGTTCTGATTAGACCCAGAACCATAGATCTAGTTCTGATTAGACCCAGAACCATAGATATAGCAGCTCTGATTAGACCCAGAACCATAGATATAGCAGCTCTGATTAGACCCAGAATCATAGATGTAGCAGCTCTGATTAGACCCAGAACCATAGATCTAGTTCTGATTAGACCCAGAACCATAGATCTAGTTCTGATTAGACCCAGAACCATAGATATAGCAGCTCTGATTAAACTCAGAACCATAGATATAGCAGCTCTGATTAGATCCAGAACCATAGATCTAGTTTTGATTAGACCTAGAACCATAGATATAGCAGCTCTGATTAGATCCAGAACCATAGATCTAGTTTTGATTAGACCCAGAACCATATATATAGCTCTGATTAGACCCAGAACCATAGATCTAGTTCTGATTAGACCCAGAACCATAGATCTAGTTCTGATTAGACCCAGAACCATAGATCTAGCTCTGATTAGACTCAGAACCATATATATAGCTCTGATTAGACTCAGAACCATAGATCTAGTTCTGATTAGACCCAGAACCATAGATCTAGCAGCTCTGATTAGACCCAGAACCATAGATACAGCAGTTCTGATTAGACCCAGAACCATAGATATAGCTCTGATTAGACCCAGAACCATAGATATAGCAGCTCTGATTAGACACAGAACCATAGATCTAGCTCTGATTAGACTCAGAACCATAGATATAGCTCTGATTAGACTCAGATCCATAGATCTAGCTCTGATTAGACTCAGAACCATATATATGGCTCTGATTAGACCCAGAACAATAGATCTAGCTCTGATTAGACTCAGAACCATAGATCTAGCTCTGATTAGACTCAGAACCATATATATGGCTCTGATTAGACCCAGAACAATAGATCTAGCTCTGATTAGACTCAGAACCATAGATCTAGCTCTGATTAGACCCAGAACCATAGATATAGCAGTTCTGATTAGACCCAGAACAATAGATACAGCAGTTCTGATTAGACCCAGAACCATATATCTAGCAGCTCTGATTAGACCCAGAACCATAGATCTAGCAGCTCTGATTAGACCCAGAACCATAGATATAGCAGTTCTGATTAGACCCAGAACCATAGATCTAGCAGCTCTGATTAGACCCAGAACCACAGATACAGCAGTTCTGATTAGACCCAGAACCATAGAAATAGCTCTGATTAGACCCAGAGCCATAGATCTAGTTCTGATTAGACCTAGAACCATAGATCTAGTTCTGATTAGACCTAGAACCATAGATCTAGTTCTGATTAGACCTAGAACCATAGATCTAGTTCTGATTAGACCTAGAACCATAGATCTAGTTCTGATTAGACCTAGAACCATAGATCTAGTTCTGATTAGACCTAGAACCATAGATCTAGTTCTGATTAGACCTAGAACCATAGATCTAGTTCTGATTAGACCTAGAACCATAGATCTAGTTCTGATTAGACCTAGAACCATAGATCTAGTTCTGATTAGACCTAGAACCATAGATCTAGTTCTGATTAGACCTAGAACCATAGATCTAGTTCTGATTAGACCTAGAACCATAGATCTAGCTCTGATTATACCCCCTCTCCTCAAACAGTGTTAGAACTATCAATTTGATATCATGGATGGTCAGTCCTTGCATCCATAGCTCTGTCTATGAATTTGAGAGTGTTTACAAATCTCCATCCCCATCCCTCAGCTTTTAACCAAAACAGTGGTGGGGTGGACACGTTATATATTATTGTTTCAACTGCAGATTGCCCCTTGACGGTCTGTTTAGATAAACACCTTGACGGGTTTAGATTGTGGCTCCACAGCAACACTCCAGTCAACGTGACTGCTTGGTGCTTATGCTGCCCAAATGGCCCCCTATACTTACCCCACATAGGACTCTGTTCAGAAGTAGTGCACTATATAGGGAATAGGGCTCTGGTCTATAGTAGTGTACTATATAGGGGATAGGGCTCTGGTCTATAGTAGTACCACTATATAGGGAATAGGACTCTGGTCTATAGTAGTACCACTATATAGGGAATATGGCTCTGGTCTATAATAGTACTAATATATAGGGAATAGGGCTCTGGTCTATAGTAGTGTACTATATAGGGAATAGGGCGCTGGTCTGTAGTAGTACCACTATATAGGGGATAATAGGGCTCTGGTCTATAGTAGTACCACTATATAGGGCTCTGGTCTACAGTAGTACACTATATAGGGGATAGGGCTCTCGTCTATAGTAGTACCACTATATAGGGCTCTGGTCTATAGTAGTACCACTATATAGGGAATAGGGCTCTGGTCTATAGTAGTACCACTATATAGGGAATAGTGCTCTGGTCTATAGTAGTACCACTATATAGGGAATAGGGCTCTGGTCTATAGTAGTACCACTATATAGGGAATAGGGCTCTGGTCTATAGTAGTACCACTATATAGGGAATAGGGCTCTGGTCTATAGTAGTACCACTATATAGGGAATAGGGCTCTGGTCTCAGCCCCAACCACTTAAATCCGTTGTGTTCACAGATAAAGCTCTGGTTTAATATTGTTTAGGAAAGGATCTTTTTAAATCTGATTGCCAAATAATAAGGTGATTTGTATTTTGCGATATGCCACTTATACACATGTGCTAGTTACTGAACATGTACCTGCAGACAGAGAACAGTGTTGTTTTCAGACTGTCTCTTCTGTAGATACCAAGTCCCGTGAGTCATGTAGAACTTGTATAAGCCTGTTTGGGGAACCTCGAGTTAGGGGCAGAACTTGTGTGTAGAGAGTGAACATACTTTAATTGGCAGTACAAGATATATATTTTAAGACACACAGCTTTGTCTGTTCATGTAGGTCTGGCTCAGAGAACGACTACTGTTGTCTAATGTCCTGTTTCATGTTGGTCTGGGTCATGTTCATATTGGTGCAAAACAGAAGAAAAAAACCCAGAGTGAAACAGTGAGGTTCAATAAGAAACGCTCATGTCAGTTTTTTCCCGTTGTGTTTCCTGATGAACACACCGCTGGTTTTGTTCTGTACTAATATATGTTGTATTAAAGGACAATAACACTGGTTTTGTTCTGTACTAATATATGTTGTATTAAAGGACAATAACACTGGTTTTGTTCTGTAGTAATATATGTTGTATTAAAGGACAATAACACTGGTTTTGTTCTGTAGTAATATATGTTGTATTAAAGGACAATAACACTGGTTTTGTTCTGTAGTAATATATGTTGTATTAAAGGACAATAACACTGGTTTTGTTCTGTACTAATATATGTTGTATTAAAGGACAATAACACTGGTTTTGTTCTGTAGTAATATATGTTGTATTAAAGGACAATAACACTGGTTTTGTTCTGTAGTAATATATGTTGTATTAAAGGACAATAACACTGGTTTTGTTCTGTAGTAATATATGTTGTATTAAAGGACAATAACACTGGTTTTGTTCTGTAGTAATATATGTTGTATTAAAGGACAATAACACTGGTTTTGTTCTGTAGTAATATATGTTGTATTAAAGGACAATAACACTGGTTTTGTTTTGTGGGACTCAAACATTCTTCCATGTGTATGTTTTTTTGCTGGACTGACTGAAGGATAATTCTTCAGTCTGGGATAATGTGACACAAGGAAAACGAATCAATCAGGACAATGTATCAGTATAATCCTCCCACTCAACAGGTATTTTATGTTCCAGCAGTGCATCAAAAAGGTACATTTTTAAAAAATGGTGATGTACTTCAGCTTTTGGGTCGTGGAAACTGGGCCGTTGCTTCTGCATCGAGGTAGAGAGAACATACTAGAAGCGTTCTTCAGAAAACAACAGAAGGTTTAGGACACTTTGTGTCACACGTTGGATCTGACGTGCTTTAAATAAATAAATAAAAAAGTTGTTTTGACACTTCTACAGAGATGTAGTTTTTTTTTTGGGGGGGGGGGGTATAGTATCAAATCTGATTTTAACTTTCTCTGAACACCAAGCCATTTGAATATCTCTTATATTAGAATAGAGGAAGTTTACTGTCTCTGCATCCAGGCACGTCTCTATCTTTCAGTGCGTTTGGGACCACGGTGGATTTGTCATCATGAACGGCATCAATGCTTTAGGAAATGTGATGACGTGTTATTGTTGGGGTCTATTTTAAATGTACATTGTGCCATAAAGGTAGACACATGCTGTATATGTATAGACAGAACAACAATAAATAAATAAATAAAATGAATATATTTTCTTTCCCCTGGCTGTTTTTCTTTGTGTGGTCTCGTTATGCCCAGGCGATGCTCTAACTTCTCAAGACTCAACAGTTCTTATCTCCAAGCTTGTCCTATTGTCTGTTATTCCTGTTTTGATTTAAACGTCATCTGTTTCTTTCTGAACACTCCACGTCGTTGTGCCCTGCTGAACACAGCCCTGTTGTGCCCTGCTGAACACAGCCCTGTTGTGCCCTGCTGAACACAGCCCTGTTGTGCCCTGCTGAACACAGCCCTGTTGTGCAGTAGTTCGCCTCCAGAGGGTGATGTTGTTATGTTTAGAGTTAATGTCTGGATGGGTCTCTCACCTCTTCTTCTCTGTGTAATGGTCAACACACTGTCTCTCTCTCTCTATTCCCTGTATAATGGTCAACACACTGTCTCTCTCTCTCACCTCTTCTTCTCTGTATAATGGTCCACACACTGTCTGTCTCTCTCTCTCTCTCACCTCTTCTTCTCTGTGTAATGGTCAACACACTGTCTCTCTCTCTCACCTCTTCTTCTCTGTATAATGGTCCACACACTGTCTCTCTCCCTCACCTCTTCTTCTCTGTATAATGGTCCACACACTGTCTCTCTCCCTCACCTCTTCTTCTCTGTATAATGGTCCACACACTGTCTCTCTCTCTCACCTCTTCTTCTCTGTGTAATGGTCCTCACACTGTCTCTCTCTCTCTCTCCTCTGTATAATGGTCAACACACTGTCTCTCTCTCTCTTCTCTGTATAATGGTCAACACACTGTCTCTCTCTCTCACCTCTTCTTCTCTGTATAATGGTCAACACACTGTCTGTCTCTCTCTCTCTCACCTCTTCTTCTCTGTGTAATGGTCAACACACTGTCTCTCTCTCTCACCTCTTCTTCTCTGTATAATGGTCAACGCACTGTCTCTCTCTCTCTCTCTCCTCTGTATAATGGTCAACACACTGTCTCTCTCTCTCTCTCTCACCTCTCTTCTCTGTGTAATGGTCAACACACTGTCTCTCTCTCTCTCACCTCTCTTCTCTGTGTAATGGTCAACACACTGTCTCTATCTCTCGCCTCTTCTCCTCTGTATAATGGTCAACACACTGTCTCCCTCCAGGGGTAATACAGTAATGACTCCCTCCAGGGGTAATACAGTAATGACTCCCTCCAGGGGTAATACAGTAATGACTCCCTCCAGGGGTAATACAATAATGACTCCCTCCAGCAACAGTCCAGGGGTAATACAGTAATGACTCCCTCCATGGGTAATACAGTAATGACTCCCTCCAGCAGCAGTCCAGGGGTAATACAGCAATGACTCCCTCCAGGGGTAATACAGTAATGACTCCCTCCAGGAGTAATACAGTAATGACTCCCTCCAGCAACAGTCCAGGGGTAATACAGTAATGACTCCCTCCAGGGGTAATACAGTAAAGACTCCCTACAGCAACAGTCCAGGGGTAACAGCAATGACTCCCTCCAGCAGCAGTCCAGGGGTAATACAGTAATGACTCCCTCCAGCAACAGTCCAGGGGTAATACAGTAATGACTCCCTCCAGGGGTAGTACAGAAATGACTCCCTCCAGCAGCAGTCCAGGGGTAATAAAGCAATGACTCCCTCCAGGGGTAATAAAGCATTGACTCCCTCCAGCAGCAGTCCAGGGGTAATAAAGCAATGACTCCCTCCAGGGGTAATACAGCAATGACTCCCTCCAGGGGTAATAAAGCATTGACTCCCTCCAGGGGTAATAAAGTAATGACTCCCTCCAGGGGTAATACAGTAATGATCCCTCCAGGGGTAATACAGTAATGACTCCTTCCAGGGGTAATACAGTAATGACTCCCTCCAGGGGTAATACAGTAATGACTCCCTCCAGGGGTAATAAAGTAATGACTCCCTCCAGGGGTAATACAGTAATGACTCCCTCCAGGGGTAATACATCAATGACTCCCTCCAGCAGCAGTCCAGGGGTAATACAGTAATGACTCCCTCCAGGGGTAATACAGCAATGACTCCCTCCAGCAGCAGTCCAGGGGTAATAAAGCAATGACTCCCTCCAGGGGTAATACAGTAATGACTCCCTCCAGGGGTAATACAGTAAAGACTCCCTACAGCAACAGTCCAGGGGTAACAGCAATGACTCCCTCCAGCAGCAGTCCAGGGGTAATACAGTAATGACTCCCTCCAGCAACAGTCCAGGGGTAATACAGTAATTACTCCCTCCAGGGGTAGTACAGAAATGACTCCCTCCAGCAGCAGTCCAGGGGTAATAAAGCAATGACTCCCTCCAGGGGTAATAAAGCATTGACTCCCTCCAGCAGCAGTCCAGGGGTAATAAAGCAATGACTCCCTCCAGGGGTAATACAGCAATGACTCCCTCCAGGGGTAATAAAGCATTGACTCCCTCCAGGGGTAATAAAGTAATGACTCCCTCCAGGGGTAATACAGTAATGATCCCTCCAGGGGTAATACAGTAATGACTCCTTCCAGGGGTAATACAGTAATGACTCCCTCCAGGGGTAATACAGTAATGACTCCCTCCAGGGGTAATAAAGTAATGACTCCCTCCAGGGGTAATACAGTAATGACTCCCTCCAGGGGTAATACATCAATGACTCCCTCCAGCAGCAGTCCAGGGGTAATACAGTAATGACTCCCTCCAGGGGTAATACAGCAATGACTCCCTCCAGCAGCAGTCCAGGGGTAATAAAGCAATGACTCCCTCCAGGGGTAATAAAGTAATGACTCCCTCCAGGGGTAATACAGTAATGACTCCCTCCAGAGGTAATACAGTAATACTCCCTCCAGGGGTAATACAGTAATGACTCCCTCCAGGGGTAATACAGTAATGACTCCCTCCAGGGGTAATACAATAATGACTCCCTCCATGGGTAATACAGTAATGACTCCCGCCAGCAACAGTCCAGGGGTAATACAGTAATGACTCCCTCCAGGGGTAATACAGTAATGACTCCCTCCATGGGTAATACAGTAATGACTCCCTCCAGGGGTAATACAGTAATGACTCCCTCCAGGGGTAATACAGTAATATCTCCCTCCAGGAGTCATACAGTAATGACTCCCTCCATGGGTAATACAGTAATGACTCCCTCCAGCAACAGTCCAGGGGTAATACAGTAATGACTCCCTCCAGGGGTAATACAGTAATGACTCCCTCCAGGGGTAATACAGTAATGACTCCCTCCATGGGTAATACAGTAATGACTCCCTCCAGGGGTAATACAGTAATGACTCCCTCCAGGGGTAATACATCAATGACTCCCTCCAGCAGCAGTCCAGGGGTAATACAGTAATGACTCCCTCCAGGGGTAATACAGCAATGACTCCCTCCAGCAGCAGTCCAGGGGTAATAAAGTAATGACTCCCTCCAGGGGTAATACAGTAATGACTCCCTCCAGAGGTAATACAGTAATACTCCCTCCAGGGGTAATACAGTAATGACTCCCTCCAGAGGTAATAAAGCAATGACTCCCTCCAGGGGTAATACAGTAATGACTCCCTCCAGGGGTAATACAGTAATGACTCCCTCCAGGGGTAATACAATAATGACTCCCTCCATGGGTAATACAGTAATGACTCCCTCCAGCAACAGTCCAGGGGTAATACAGTAATGACTCCCTCCAGGGGTAATACAGTAATCACTCCCTCCATGGGTAATACAGTAATGACTCCCTCCAGCAACAGTCCAGGGGTAATACAGTAATGACTCCCTCCAGGGGTAATACAGTAATGACTCCCTCCAGGAGTAATACAGTAATGACTCCCTCCATGGGTAATACAGTAATGACTCCCTCCATGGGTAATACAGTAATGACTCCCTCCAGCAACAGTCCAGGGGTAATACAGTAATGACTCCCTCCAGGGGTAATACAGTAATGACTCCCTCCAGGGGTAATACAGTAATGACTCCCTCCATGGGTAATACAGTAATGACTCCCTCCTCTGTATGTTTTATTACCTGTGTTTCCGGTACAGGAAAGGCCTCTTTCCTCACAAAGTAAAGTGTCCTGATGGAACTAAGAGAGAGTGTGTGTGTGTGTGTGTGTGTGTGTGTGTGTGTGTGTGTGTGTGTGTGTGTGTGTGTGTGTGTGTGTGTGTGTGTGTGTGTGTGTGTGTGTGTGTGTGTGTGTGTGTGTGTGCTGTTGGACCTACAGTCACTAATGGAAACGGGAGAGGTCAGAGGAAAGGGTTATCTTGTCTCCATCAAGGTTCTTCAAATGACATCACACACATTCTGCCCCAGTTCAGAGGTCATTGTTTCACCCATTCTGCCCCAGTTCAGAGGTCATTGTTTCACACATTCTGCCCCAGTTCAGAGGTCATTGTTTCACCCATTCTGCCCCAGTTCAGAGGTCATTGTTTCACACATTCTGCCCCAGTTCAGAGGTCATTGTGTGTCACAGTGTACTTATATTAGGAACCTTTAAAAATATATATTTGTACCACCTCCCTTTTTCTCCCCAATTCTGATATTGTCTTGTTGTAACTCCCCAACGAGCTAAGGCGAAGGTCAAGTCATACGTCCTCCGAAACATCACCCGCCAAATCACCTTCTTAACACCTGCCCGCTTAACCCGGAAACCAGCCGCACCAATGTGTTGGAGGAAACACTGTTCAACTGACAACCAAAGTCAGCCTGCAGGTGCCCGGCCCGCCACTAGGAGTTGCTAGAGGGCGATAAGCCAAGTAAAGCTCCGCCCCCTTGGCCAAACCCTTCCCTTATCCCAGACGACGCTGGGCCAATTGTGTGCTGCTCATTGGGACACTCGATCACGGTCGGTTGTGATACAGCCCGGGATCGAACTCGGGTCTGTAGTGACGCCTCTAGCGCAGTGCCTTAGACCGCTGCTCCACTCGGGAGGCCCCGGGACAATGTTTTTGTTTTATTCCCGGCATCACAACACTAGACTGTGTGGTAGTATGGTCGTGTTTCTGTTCATTAAGTCTCAACAGAAGTTCCCTAGTGGGAGAGCAGGGAGAGAAAGGCTGCGTCCTGATTCTCTCTTCACCCAAAGTATTAATTTGCACATTTTCTCGCATGGATTTAACAATCTGGAGTAGTGGGATTGAATACACCACGATCTCTGTAAAACATGGATTTAACAATCTGGAGTAGTGGGATTGAATACACCACGATCTCTGTAAAACATGGATTTAACAATCTGGAGTAGTGGGATTGAATACACCACGATCTCTGTAAAACATGGATTTAACAATGGCGGAAACTCCCTCCAGCCAATTCTTCCACCAATGCAATACTTTTAAATCAATGGCAGGAAGTTTGCAAGTGGAGAATCTGGAGTAGTGGGATTGAATACACCACGATCTCTGCCAGTACGATGCCGTCGAAAGTCACTGTCACTAGGAGGAGTAACACGTGGAATTCTAGAATGTCAGTAGAACTCTGTTTCTATGAGTAACACATGGAATTCTAGAATGTTAGTAGAACTCTGTTTCTATGAGTAACACATGGAATTCTAGAATGTTAGTAGAACTCTGTTTCTATGAGTAAGACAGAGAGGGCATAGAGGTCACTATGGGGGGGAAATGACTTAAGGCTGCATCCCAAATGGCAACCTATTCCCTATTTAGTGCACTAGTGTTGACCAGGGCCCATAGTGCTCTGGTCAAAAGTAGTGAACTATTCACTAGAGGGAATAGGGCACAATTTGGGACACTGCCAACAGTTGAAGTCGGAAGTTTACATACACCTTAGCCAAATACATTTTCACAATTCCTGACATTTAATCCTAGTACAAATTCCTTCTCTTACATCAGTTAGGATCACCTCTTTATTTTAAGAATGTGAAATGTCCGAATAATAGTAGAGAGAATTATTTATTTCAGCTTGTATTTCTTTCATCACATTCCCAGTGGGTCAGAAGTTTACATACACTCAATTAGTATTTGGTAGCATTGCCTTTAAATTGTTTCACTTGGGTCAAACATTTCGTGTAGCCTCACACAAGCTTCCTACAATAAGCTGGGTGAATTTTCTCCCATTTCTCCTGACAGAGCTGGTGTAACTGAGTCAGGTTTGTAAGGCCTCCTTGCTCGCACATGCTTTTTCAGTTCTGCCCACATATTTTCTATAGGATTGAGGTCAGGGCTTTGTGATGGCCACTCCAATACCTTGAGTTTGTTGTCCTTAAGCCATTTTGCCACAACTTTGGAAGTGTTCTTGGGGTCATTGTCCATTTGGAAGACCCATTTGCAACCAAGATTAAACTTCCTGACTGATGTCTTGAGATGTTGCTTCAATATATCCACGTAATTTTCCTCCCTCATGATGCCATCTATTTTGTGAAGTGCACCAGTCCCTCCTGCAGCAAAGCACCCCCACAACATTATGCTGCCACCCCCGTGCTCCACGGTTGGGATGGTGTTCTTCCGCTCGCAAGCCTCCCCCTTTTTCCTCAAAACATAACAATGGTCATTATGCCAAACAGTTCTATTTTTGTTTCATCAGACCAGAGGACATTTCTCCAAATGTACGATCTTTGTCCCCATGTGCAGTTGCGAATCGTAGTCTGGCTTTTTTTATGGCGGTTTTGGAGCAGAGGCTTCTTCCTTGCTGAGCGGCCTTTCAGGTTATGTCGATATAGGACTCATTTTACTGTGGATATCGATACTTTTGTACCTGTTTCCTCCAGCATCTTCACAAGGTCCTTTTCTGTTGTTCTGGGATTGATTTGCACTTTTCTCACCAAAGTACGTTCATCTCTAGGAGACAGAACGCGTCTCCTTCCTGAGCGGTATGATGGCTGCGTGGTCCCATGGTGTTTATACTTGCGTACTATTGTTTGTACAGATGAGCGTGGTACCTTCAGGCGTTTGGAAATTGCTCCCAAGGATGAACCAGACTTGTGGAGGTCTACAATTTTATTTCTGAGGTCTTGGCTGATTTCTTTTGATTTTCCCATGATGTCAAGCATAGAGGCACTGAGTTTGAAGGTAGGCCTTGAAATACATCCACAGGTACACCTCCAATTTAAAGGTCAATTAGCCAATTGACTCAAATGATGTCAATTAGCCTATCAGAAGCTTCTAAAGCCATATCATTTTCTGGAATTTTCCAAGCTGTTTAAAGGCACAGTCAACTTAGTGTATGTAAACTTCTGACCCACTAGAATGGTGATACAGTGAATTATAAGTTAAATAATCTGTCTGAGAAGAGGAGCGAGAGGGGGAGAAGAGGAGCGAGAGGGGGAGAAAGGGAGCGAGAGGGGGAGAAGAGGAGCGAGAGAGGGAGAAGAGGAGCAAAATAGGGAGAAGAGGAGCGAGAGGGGGAGAAGAGGAGCGAGAGAGGGAGAAGAGGAGCGAGAGAGAAGAGGAGCGAGAGAGGGAGAAGAGGAGCGAGAGAGGGAGAAGAGGAGCGAGAGGGGGGAGAAGAGGAGCTAGAGAGGGAGAAGAGGAGCGAGAGAGGGAGAAGAGGAGCGAGAGAGAGGGAGAAGAGGAGCGAGAGGGGGGAGAAGAGGAGCTAGAGAGGGAGAAGAGGAGCGAGAGAGAGAGAAGAGGAGCGAGAGTGGGAGAAGAGGTCACTGATGAGATGAGGGACTCGTTACAAATACCCTCGTGGCTGTTAGGCTCTCTGACAGGGTGGTAAAGACACACAGCTTATGAACAACTCTGCTCTAGAGGAACCTGAGGCCTGTTCAGTAGTGTGTATTGACTGACAGACAGACAGACAGACAGGAGCCTATGTAACAGACACAGTTCTCCATTGTAGGGACCAGAGAGCCCTGTCCTGGACCATTTCATACCATCCTACATTACCGCGATAGAACACAGCAGCCCATTGAACCACAAGTATAGCGCCATGCTGTATGTACCATCTGTGTACGTTGGAGGTGATTGGAGGATTGTATTGTGTTATTTAATGCCCTGCCTGACATCACTACTCTGCCCCCCCCCCCCCCCCCCCCCCCCCCCCCAGGCAGGTCAATCAATAGTGGAGGGTGTTGGCTAGCTGCCTGGCCTGGCCCTGGTCTGAGCCTGACATCACTACTCTGCCCCCCCCCCCCCCCCCCCTCCCCCCAGGCAGGTCAATCAATAGTAGAGGGTGTTGGTTAGCTGCCTGGCCTGGCCCTGGTCTGAGCCTGACCTCACTACTCTACCCAGGCAGGTCAATCAACAGTGGATGGTGTCAGCTAGCCGCCTGGCCTGGTGCATGGTAGCATGCAAGGCTGAGTACAGTGGCCTCTCCTGTGTAGCTTCTCTCTGTTGTCACTAAGTGCTACTATGTGTCACTGCGTAGCGCACGGTGCAGGGCTAGCCAGCCCATACAATGACAATGATCATGATGATGACCAATAGAATCATTCTATTTCCATGGGTGGGGTGGGGTGGGGGGGGGGGGGACCCCCTTCTCTTGGTTTCCAACATTCCAACCTCTCTGACCGACAGAATGATGTCTTTTAATAGGATGTCTGTGTCTGCGTTCATTAACCAAGTGGGAAAGTGGTAATTACCAGTTGTGAAGTGTTAAATACCAGTTGGATTGGATGCATTCACGTGTTTTGAACTCGTTCAGATACGCTGATTGGCTGACAAACCGCGTCCACCGTAATCTAACAGTACAGCCATCATGCTTGTAAACAAATTATAACGTTCAAAAACCACATTGATACATTGCTTTTTATAAATAATGTTTTGTTGTTACATTTAAATGCCCCCCAAATAATGTTGCTATAGAGGTAATTTCCTTAGTATGTGACATCAGAGGTCAGCATGTGGGAGGAGTCAGGAGTTCAGAGATTATGAGTTTCCCCCACTAGTAATTATCAGTTGGAGGGGCGTTCAGTGTGGGGGTTTTCCCCCAGTCGTATGCTGGTAAATACCCCCTTCCCGCTTGGTTACGAACACACCTATCAGACCGAGTCCTTTGTGTTATTGTGTGAGAGGAACACATGAAGCTGAACCTTCAGTAGTACTTGTGACATTGAGGAAGGTCAAACACCAGGCTCTGAGAGAACGTCTGCTACATCTCTTCACTGTACATGTAACTCCGTTAGAACATTAACTCTAGCCTGGGTACCCATCTGTTTAACGTCCATTACACTCATTAGAGAACATTAACCCTAGCCTGGGTACTTAACGTTCATTACACTCATTAGAGAACATTAACCCTAGCCTGGGTACTTGACGTTCATTACACTCATTAGAGAACATTAACCCTAGCCTGGGTACTTAACGTTCATTACACTCCTTAGAGATCCATTAGCACATTAACCCTAGCCTGGGTACTCGTCTGTTTAACGTTCATGACACTCATTAGAGAACATTAACCCTAGCCTGGGTACTTAACGTTCATTACACTCCTTAGAGATCCATTAGCACATTAACCCTAGCCTGGGTACTCGTCTGTTTAACGTTCATGACACTCATTAGAGAACATTAACCCTAGCCTGGGTACCTGTCTGTTTAACGTTCATTACACTCCTTAGAGAACATTAACCCTAGCCTGGGTACTTAACGTTCATTACACTCCTTAGAGATCCATTAGCACATTAACCCTAGCCTGGGTACTCGTCTGTTTAACGTTCATTACACTCATTAGAGAACATTAACCCTAGCCTGGGTACTTAACGTTCATTACACTCATTAGAGAACATTAACCCTAGCCTGGGTACCTGTCTGTTTAACGTTCATTACACTCATTAAAGAACATTAACCCTAGCCTGGGTACTTAACGTTCATTACACTCCTTGGCATGCTATGTTTACAATTGGCTCATTCATCCCCCTCCTCTCCCCTGTAACTATTCCCCAGGTCGTTGCTGTAAATGAGAACGTGTTCTCAGTCAACTATTACCTGGTAAAATAATGGAAAAATAAAATAAAAAATAAAATCAATAAATGCTTAGAGTGGAATGTTACAACAAACAGACTGGATATTGGAGAGAGTTGAAAGGCCATGCTTTCTGAGATGATACCATATGTGTGGATCATCTGCCTTTATCTGTCCAATGAGATGATACCATATGTGTGGATCATCTGCCTTTATCTGTCCAATGAGATGATACCATATGTGTGGATCATCTGCCTTTATCTGTCCAATGAGATGATACCATATGTGTGGATCATCATGGGGGTTCGGCCTTTATCTGTCCAATGAGATGATACCATATGTGTGGATCATCATGGGGGTTCGGCCTTTATCTGTCCAATGAGATGATACCATATGTGTGGATCATCTGCCTTTATCTGTTCAATGAGATGATACCATATGTGTGGATCATCTGCCTTTATCTGTTCAATGAGATGATACCATATGTGTGGATCATCTGCCTTTATCTGTCCAATGAGATGATACCATATGTGTGGATCATCTGCCTTTATCTGTCCAATGAGATGATACCATATGTGTGGATCATCTGCCTTTATCTGTCCAATGAGATGATACCATATGTGTGGATCATCTGCCTTTATCTGTCCAATGAGATGATACCATATGTGTGGATCATCTGCCTTTATCTGTCCAATGAGATGATACCATATGTGTGGATCATCTGCCTTTATCAGTCCAATGAGATGATACCATATGTGTGGATCATCATGGATGTTCGGCCTTTATCTGTCCAATGAGATGATACCATATGTGTGGATCATCTGCCTTTATCAGTCCAATGAGATGATACCATATGTGTGGATCATCTGCCTTTATCAGTCCAATGAGATGATACCATATGTGTGGATCATCTGCCTTTATCAGTCCAATGAGATGATACCATATGTGTGGATCATCATGGATGTTCGGCCTTTATCTGTCCAATGAGATGATACCATATGTGTGGATCATCTGCCTTTATCAGTCCAATGAGATGATACCATATGTGTGGATCATCTGCCTTTATCAGTCCAATGAGATGATACCATATGTGTGGATCATCTGCCTTTATCTGTCCAATGAGATGTTACCATATGTGTGGATCATCTGCCTTTATCTGTCCAATGAGATGTTACCATATGTGTGGATCATCTGCCTTTATCTGTCCAATGAGATGATACCATATGTGTGGATCATCTGCCTTTATCAGTCCAATGAGATGATACCATATGTGTGGATCATCTGTCTTTATCTGTCCAATGAGATGATACCATATGTGTGGATCATCATGGATGTTCGGCCTTTATCTGTCCAATGAGATGATACCATATGTGTGGATCATCTGCCTTTATCAGTCCAATGAGATGATACCATATGTGTGGATCATCTGCCTTTATCAGTCCAATGAGATGATACCATATGTGTGGATCATCTGCCTTTATCAGTCCAATGAGATGATACCATATGTGTGGATCATCTGTCTTTATCTGTCCAATGAGATGATACCATATGTGTGGATCATCTGCCTTTATCTGTCCAATGAGATGATACCATATGTGTGGATCATCTGTCTTTATCTGTCCAATGAGATGATACCATATGTGTGGATCATCATGGGAGTTCTGCCTTTATCTGTCCAATGAGATGATACCATATGTGTGGATCATCATGGGAGTTCTGCCTTTATCTGTCCAATGAGATGATACCATATGTGTGGATCATCATGGGGGTTCTGTCTTTATCTGTCCAATGAGATGATACCATATGTGTGGATCATCTGTCTTTATCTGTCCAATGAGATGTTACCATATGTGTGGATCATCTGTCTTTATCTGTCCAATGAGATGATACCATATGTGTGGATCATATGCCTTTATCTGTCCAATGAGATGATACCATATGTGTGGATCATCTGTCTTTATCTGTCCAATGAGATGATACCATATGTGTGGATCATCATGGGGGTTCTGTCTTTATCTGTCCAATGAGATGATACCATATGTGTGGATCATCTGCCTTTATCAGTCCAATGAGATGATACCATATGTGTGGATCATCTGTCTTTATCAGTCCAATGAGATGATACCATATGTGTGGATCATCTGTCTTTATCAGTCCAATGAGATGATACCATATGTGTGGATCATCTGCCTTTATCAGTCCAATGAGATGATACCATATGTGTGGATCATCTGCCTTTATCAGTCCAATGAGATGTTACCATATGTGTGGATCATCTGTCTTTATCAGTCCAATGAGATGATACCATATGTGTGGATCATCTGCCTTTATCAGTCCAATGAGATGATACCATATGTGTGGATCATCTGTCTTTATCAGTCCAATGAGATGATACCATATGTGTGGATCATCTGTCTTTATCAGTCCGATGAGATGATACCATATGTGTGGATCATCTGCCTTTATCTGTCCAATGAGATGATACCATATGTGTGGATCATCTGTCTTTATCAGTCCAATGAGATGATACCATATGTGTGGAGATCATCTGCCTTTATCAGTCCAATGAGATGATACCATATGTGTGGATCATCTGCCTTTATCAGTCCAATGAGATGATACCATATGTGTGGATCATCTGTCTTTATCTGTCCAATGAGATGATACCATATGTGTGGATCATCTGCCTTTATCTGTCCAATGAGATGATACCATATGTGTGGATCATCATGGGGATTCGGCCTTTATCTGTCCAATGAGATGATACCATATGTGTGGATCATCTGTCTTTATCAGTCCAATGAGATGATACCATATGTGTGGATCATCTGTCTTTATCTGTCCAATGAGATGATACCATATGTGTGGATCATCTGTCTTTATCAGTCCAATGAGATGTTACCATATGTGTGGATCATCATGGATCATCTGTCTTTATCTGTCCAATGAGATGATACCATATGTGTGGATCATCTGTCTTTATCTGTCCAATGAGATGATACCATATGTGTGGATCATCTGTCTTTATCTGTCCAATGAGATGATACCATATGTGTGGATCATCTGTCTTTATCTGTCCAATGAGATGATACTATATGTGTGGATCATCTGTCTTTATCTGTCCAATGAGATGATACCATATGTGTGGATCATCTGCCTTTATCTGTCCAATGAGATGATACCATATGTGTGGATCATCTGCCTTTATCTGTCCAATGAGATGATACCATATGTGTGGATCATCATGGGGGTTCGTTCTGTCTTTATCTGTCCAATGAGATGATACCATATGTGTGGATCATCTGCCTTTATCTGTCCAATGAGATGATACCATATGTGTGGATCATCTGCCTTTATCTGTCCGATGAGATGATACCATATGTGTGGATCATCTGCCTTTATCTGTCCAATGAGATGATACCATATGTGTGGATCATCTGCCTTTATCTGTCCAATGAGATGATACCATATGTGTGGATCATCTGTCTTTATCTGTCCAATGAGATGATACCATATGTGTGGATCATCATGGGGGTTCTGTCTTTATCTGTCCAATGAGATGATACCATATGTGTGGATCATCTGCCTTTATCAGTCCAATGAGATGATACCATATGTGTGGATCATCTGTCTTTATCAGTCCAATGAGATGATACCATATGTGTGGATCATCTGTCTTTATCAGTCCAATGAGATGATACCATATGTGTGGATCATCTGCCTTTATCAGTCCAATGAGATGATACCATATGTGTGGATCATCTGCCTTTATCAGTCCAATGAGATGTTACCATATGTGTGGATCATCTGTCTTTATCTGTCCAATGAGATGATACCATATGTGTGGATCATCTGTCTTTATCTGTCCAATGAGATGATACCATATGTGTGGATCATCTGTCTTTATCTGTCCAATGAGATGATACCATATGTGTGGATCATCTGTCTTTATCTGTCCAATGAGATGATACCATATGTGTGGATCATCTGCCTTTATCTGTCCAATGAGATGATACCATATGTGTGGATCATCTGCCTTTATCTGTCCAATGAGATGATACCATATGTGTGGATCATCATGGGGGTTCGTTCTGTCTTTATCTGTCCAATGAGATGATACCATATGTGTGGATCATCTGCCTTTATCTGTCCAATGAGATGATACCATATGTGTGGATCATCTGCCTTTATCTGTCCGATGAGATGATACCATATGTGTGGATCATCTGCCTTTATCTGTCCAATGAGATGATACCATATGTGTGGATCATCTGTCTTTATCAGTCCAATGAGATGATACCATATGTGTGGATCATCTGCCTTTATCTGTCCAATGAGATGATACCATATGTGTGGATCATCTGCCTTTATCAGTCCAATGAGATGATACCATATGTGTGGATCATCTGTCTTTATCTGTCCAATGAGATGATACCATATGTGTGGATCATCTGCCTTTATCTGTCCAATGAGATGATACCATATGTGTGGATCATCATGGGGATTCGGCCTTTATCTGTCCAATGAGATGATACCATATGTGTGGATCATCTGTCTTTATCAGTCCAATGAGATGATACCATATGTGTGGATCATCTGTCTTTATCTGTCCAATGAGATGATACCATATGTGTGGATCATCTGTCTTTATCAGTCCAATGAGATGTTACCATATGTGTGGATCATCATGGATCATCTGTCTTTATCTGTCCAATGAGATGATACCATATGTGTGGATCATCTGTCTTTATCTGTCCAATGAGATGATACCATATGTGTGGATCATCTGTCTTTATCTGTCCAATGAGATGATACCATATGTGTGGATCATCTGTCTTTATCTGTCCAATGAGATGATACCATATGTGTGGATCATCTGTCTTTATCTGTCCAATGAGATGATACCATATGTGTGGATCATCTGCCTTTATCTGTCCAATGAGATGATACCATATGTGTGGATCATCTGCCTTTATCTGTCCAATGAGATGATACCATATGTGTGGATCATCATGGGGGTTCGTTCTGTCTTTATCTGTCCAATGAGATGATACCATATGTGTGGATCATCTGCCTTTATCTGTCCAATGAGATGATACCATATGTGTGGATCATCTGCCTTTATCTGTCCGATGAGATGATACCATATGTGTGGATCATCTGCCTTTATCTGTCCAATGAGATGATACCATATGTGTGGATCATCTGCCTTTATCTGTCCAATGAGATGATACCATATGTGTGGATCATCTGTCTTTATCTGTCCAATGAGATGATACCATATGTGTGGATCATCATGGGGGTTCTGTCTTTATCTGTCCAATGAGATGATACCATATGTGTGGATCATCTGCCTTTATCAGTCCAATGAGATGATACCATATGTGTGGATCATCTGTCTTTATCAGTCCAATGAGATGATACCATATGTGTGGATCATCTGTCTTTATCAGTCCAATGAGATGATACCATATGTGTGGATCATCTGCCTTTATCAGTCCAATGAGATGATACCATATGTGTGGATCATCTGCCTTTATCAGTCCAATGAGATGTTACCATATGTGTGGATCATCTGTCTTTATCAGTCCAATGAGATGATACCATATGTGTGGATCATCTGCCTTTATCAGTCCAATGAGATGATACCATATGTGTGGATCATCTGTCTTTATCAGTCCAATGAGATGATACCATATGTGTGGATCATCTGTCTTTATCAGTCCGATGAGATGATACCATATGTGTGGATCATCTGCCTTTATCTGTCCAATGAGATGATACCATATGTGTGGATCATCTGTCTTTATCAGTCCAATGAGATGATACCATATGTGTGGAGATCATCTGCCTTTATCAGTCCAATGAGATGATACCATATGTGTGGATCATCTGCCTTTATCAGTCCAATGAGATGATACCATATGTGTGGATCATCTGTCTTTATCTGTCCAATGAGATGATACCATATGTGTGGATCATCTGCCTTTATCTGTCCAATGAGATGATACCATATGTGTGGATCATCATGGGGATTCGGCCTTTATCTGTCCAATGAGATGATACCATATGTGTGGATCATCTGTCTTTATCAGTCCAATGAGATGATACCATATGTGTGGATCATCTGTCTTTATCTGTCCAATGAGATGATACCATATGTGTGGATCATCTGTCTTTATCAGTCCAATGAGATGTTACCATATGTGTGGATCATCATGGATCATCTGTCTTTATCTGTCCAATGAGATGATACCATATGTGTGGATCATCTGTCTTTATCTGTCCAATGAGATGATACCATATGTGTGGATCATCTGTCTTTATCTGTCCAATGAGATGATACCATATGTGTGGATCATCTGTCTTTATCTGTCCAATGAGATGATACCATATGTGTGGATCATCTGTCTTTATCTGTCCAATGAGATGATACCATATGTGTGGATCATCTGCCTTTATCTGTCCAATGAGATGATACCATATGTGTGGATCATCTGCCTTTATCTGTCCAATGAGATGATACCATATGTGTGGATCATCATGGGGGTTCGTTCTGTCTTTATCTGTCCAATGAGATGATACCATATGTGTGGATCATCTGCCTTTATCTGTCCAATGAGATGATACCATATGTGTGGATCATCTGCCTTTATCTGTCCGATGAGATGATACCATATGTGTGGATCATCTGCCTTTATCTGTCCAATGAGATGATACCATATGTGTGGATCATCTGCCTTTATCTGTCCAATGAGATGTTACCATATGTGTGGATCATCTGCCTTTATCTGTCCGATGAGATGATACCATATGTGTGGATCATCTGCCTTTATCTGTCCAATGAGATGATACCATATGTGTGGATCATCTGCCTTTATCTGTCCAATGAGATGATACCATATGTGTGGATCATCTGCCTTTATCTGTCCGATGAGATGATACCATATGTGTGGATCATCTGCCTTTATCTGTCCAATGAGATGATACCATATGTGTGGATCATCTGCCTTTATCTGTCCAATGAGATGATACCATATGTGTGGATCATCATGGGGATTCGGCCTTTATCTGTCCAATGAGATGATACCATATGTGTGGATCATCTGTCTTTATCAGTCCAATGAGATGATACCATATGTGTGGATCATCTGTCTTTATCTGTCCAATGAGATGATACCATATGTGTGGATCATCTGTCTTTATCAGTCCAATGAGATGTTACCATATGTGTGGATCATCATGGATCATCTGTCTTTATCTGTCCAATGAGATGATACCATATGTGTGGATCATCTGTCTTTATCTGTCCAATGAGATGATACCATATGTGTGGATCATCTGTCTTTATCTGTCCAATGAGATGATACCATATGTGTGGATCATCTGTCTTTATCTGTCCAATGAGATGATACCATATGTGTGGATCATCTGTCTTTATCTGTCCAATGAGATGATACCATATGTGTGGATCATCTGCCTTTATCTGTCCAATGAGATGATACCATATGTGTGGATCATCTGCCTTTATCTGTCCAATGAGATGATACCATATGTGTGGATCATCATGGGGGTTCGTTCTGTCTTTATCTGTCCAATGAGATGATACCATATGTGTGGATCATCTGCCTTTATCTGTCCAATGAGATGATACCATATGTGTGGATCATCTGCCTTTATCTGTCCGATGAGATGATACCATATGTGTGGATCATCTGCCTTTATCTGTCCAATGAGATGATACCATATGTGTGGATCATCTGTCTTTATCAGTCCAATGAGATGATACCATATGTGTGGATCATCTGCCTTTATCTGTCCAATGAGATGATACCATATGTGTGGATCATCTGCCTTTATCAGTCCAATGAGATGATACCATATGTGTGGATCATCTGTCTTTATCTGTCCAATGAGATGATACCATATGTGTGGATCATCTGCCTTTATCTGTCCAATGAGATGATACCATATGTGTGGATCATCATGGGGATTCGGCCTTTATCTGTCCAATGAGATGATACCATATGTGTGGATCATCTGTCTTTATCAGTCCAATGAGATGATACCATATGTGTGGATCATCTGTCTTTATCTGTCCAATGAGATGATACCATATGTGTGGATCATCTGTCTTTATCAGTCCAATGAGATGTTACCATATGTGTGGATCATCATGGATCATCTGTCTTTATCTGTCCAATGAGATGATACCATATGTGTGGATCATCTGTCTTTATCTGTCCAATGAGATGATACCATATGTGTGGATCATCTGTCTTTATCTGTCCAATGAGATGATACCATATGTGTGGATCATCTGTCTTTATCTGTCCAATGAGATGATACCATATGTGTGGATCATCTGTCTTTATCTGTCCAATGAGATGATACCATATGTGTGGATCATCTGCCTTTATCTGTCCAATGAGATGATACCATATGTGTGGATCATCTGCCTTTATCTGTCCAATGAGATGATACCATATGTGTGGATCATCATGGGGGTTCGTTCTGTCTTTATCTGTCCAATGAGATGATACCATATGTGTGGATCATCTGCCTTTATCTGTCCAATGAGATGATACCATATGTGTGGATCATCTGCCTTTATCTGTCCGATGAGATGATACCATATGTGTGGATCATCTGCCTTTATCTGTCCAATGAGATGATACCATATGTGTGGATCATCTGCCTTTATCTGTCCAATGAGATGATACCATATGTGTGGATCATCTGTCTTTATCTGTCCAATGAGATGATACCATATGTGTGGATCATCATGGGGGTTCTGTCTTTATCTGTCCAATGAGATGATACCATATGTGTGGATCATCTGCCTTTATCAGTCCAATGAGATGATACCATATGTGTGGATCATCTGTCTTTATCAGTCCAATGAGATGATACCATATGTGTGGATCATCTGTCTTTATCAGTCCAATGAGATGATACCATATGTGTGGATCATCTGCCTTTATCAGTCCAATGAGATGATACCATATGTGTGGATCATCTGCCTTTATCAGTCCAATGAGATGTTACCATATGTGTGGATCATCTGTCTTTATCAGTCCAATGAGATGATACCATATGTGTGGATCATCTGCCTTTATCAGTCCAATGAGATGATACCATATGTGTGGATCATCTGTCTTTATCAGTCCAATGAGATGATACCATATGTGTGGATCATCTGTCTTTATCAGTCCGATGAGATGATACCATATGTGTGGATCATCTGCCTTTATCTGTCCAATGAGATGATACCATATGTGTGGATCATCTGTCTTTATCAGTCCAATGAGATGATACCATATGTGTGGAGATCATCTGCCTTTATCAGTCCAATGAGATGATACCATATGTGTGGATCATCTGCCTTTATCAGTCCAATGAGATGATACCATATGTGTGGATCATCTGTCTTTATCTGTCCAATGAGATGATACCATATGTGTGGATCATCATGGGGATTCGGCCTTTATCTGTCCAATGAGATGATACCATATGTGTGGATCATCTGTCTTTATCAGTCCAATGAGATGATACCATATGTGTGGATCATCTGTCTTTATCTGTCCAATGAGATGATACCATATGTGTGGATCATCTGTCTTTATCAGTCCAATGAGATGTTACCATATGTGTGGATCATCATGGATCATCTGTCTTTATCTGTCCAATGAGATGATACCATATGTGTGGATCATCTGTCTTTATCTGTCCAATGAGATGATACCATATGTGTGGATCATCTGTCTTTATCTGTCCAATGAGATGATACCATATGTGTGGATCATCTGTCTTTATCTGTCCAATGAGATGATACCATATGTGTGGATCATCTGTCTTTATCTGTCCAATGAGATGATACCATATGTGTGGATCATCTGCCTTTATCTGTCCAATGAGATGATACCATATGTGTGGATCATCTGCCTTTATCTGTCCAATGAGATGATACCATATGTGTGGATCATCATGGGGGTTCGTTCTGTCTTTATCTGTCCAATGAGATGATACCATATGTGTGGATCATCTGCCTTTATCTGTCCAATGAGATGATACCATATGTGTGGATCATCTGCCTTTATCTGTCCGATGAGATGATACCATATGTGTGGATCATCTGCCTTTATCTGTCCAATGAGATGATACCATATGTGTGGATCATCTGCCTTTATCTGTCCAATGAGATGTTACCATATGTGTGGATCATCTGCCTTTATCTGTCCGATGAGATGATACCATATGTGTGGATCATCTGCCTTTATCTGTCCAATGAGATGATACCATATGTGTGGATCATCTGCCTTTATCTGTCCAATGAGATGATACCATATGTGTGGATCATCTGCCTTTATCTGTCCAATGAGATGATACCATATGTGTGGATCATCTGCCTTTATCTGTCCAATGAGATGATACCATATGTGTGGATCATCATGGGGGTTCGTTCTGTCTTTATCTGTCCAATGAGATGATACCATATGTGTGGATCATCTGCCTTTATCTGTCCAATGAGATGATACCATATGTGTGGATCATCTGCCTTTATCTGTCCGATGAGATGATACCATATGTGTGGATCATCTGCCTTTATCTGTCCAATGAGATGATACCATATGTGTGGATCATCTGCCTTTATCTGTCCAATGAGATGTTACCATATGTGTGGATCATCTGCCTTTATCTGTCCGATGAGATGATACCATATGTGTGGATCATCTGCCTTTATCTGTCCAATGAGATGATACCATATGTGTGGATCATCTGCCTTTATCTGTCCAATGAGATGATACCATATGTGTGGATCATCTGCCTTTATCTGTCCGATGAGATGATACCATATGTGTGGATCATCTGCCTTTATCTGTCCAATGAGATGATACCATATGTGTGGATCATCTGCCTTTATCTGTCCAATGAGATGATACCATATGTGTGGATCATCATGGGGATTCGGCCTTTATCTGTCCAATGAGATGATACCATATGTGTGGATCATCTGTCTTTATCAGTCCAATGAGATGATACCATATGTGTGGATCATCTGTCTTTATCTGTCCAATGAGATGATACCATATGTGTGGATCATCTGTCTTTATCAGTCCAATGAGATGTTACCATATGTGTGGATCATCATGGATCATCTGTCTTTATCTGTCCAATGAGATGATACCATATGTGTGGATCATCTGTCTTTATCTGTCCAATGAGATGATACCATATGTGTGGATCATCTGTCTTTATCTGTCCAATGAGATGATACCATATGTGTGGATCATCTGTCTTTATCTGTCCAATGAGATGATACCATATGTGTGGATCATCTGTCTTTATCTGTCCAATGAGATGATACCATATGTGTGGATCATCTGCCTTTATCTGTCCAATGAGATGATACCATATGTGTGGATCATCTGCCTTTATCTGTCCAATGAGATGATACCATATGTGTGGATCATCATGGGGGTTCGTTCTGTCTTTATCTGTCCAATGAGATGATACCATATGTGTGGATCATCTGCCTTTATCTGTCCAATGAGATGATACCATATGTGTGGATCATCTGCCTTTATCTGTCCGATGAGATGATACCATATGTGTGGATCATCTAACTTTATCTGTCCAATGAGATGATACCATATGTGTGGATCATCTGCCTTTATCTGTCCAATGAGATGATACCATATGTGTGGATCATCTGTCTTTATCTGTCCAATGAGATGATACCATATGTGTGGATCATCATGGGGGTTCTGTCTTTATCTGTCCAATGAGATGATACCATATGTGTGGATCATCTGCCTTTATCAGTCCAATGAGATGATACCATATGTGTGGATCATCTGTCTTTATCAGTCCAATGAGATGATACCATATGTGTGGATCATCTGTCTTTATCAGTCCAATGAGATGATACCATATGTGTGGATCATCTGCCTTTATCAGTCCAATGAGATGATACCATATGTGTGGATCATCTGCCTTTATCAGTCCAATGAGATGTTACCATATGTGTGGATCATCTGTCTTTATCAGTCCAATGAGATGATACCATATGTGTGGATCATCTGCCTTTATCAGTCCAATGAGATGATACCATATGTGTGGATCATCTGTCTTTATCAGTCCAATGAGATGATACCATATGTGTGGATCATCTGTCTTTATCAGTCCGATGAGATGATACCATATGTGTGGATCATCTGCCTTTATCTGTCCAATGAGATGATACCATATGTGTGGATCATCTGTCTTTATCAGTCCAATGAGATGATACCATATGTGTGGAGATCATCTGCCTTTATCAGTCCAATGAGATGATACCATATGTGTGGATCATCTGCCTTTATCAGTCCAATGAGATGATACCATATGTGTGGATCATCTGTCTTTATCTGTCCAATGAGATGATACCATATGTGTGGATCATCTGCCTTTATCTGTCCAATGAGATGATACCATATGTGTGGATCATCATGGGGATTCGGCCTTTATCTGTCCAATGAGATGATACCATATGTGTGGATCATCTGTCTTTATCAGTCCAATGAGATGATACCATATGTGTGGATCATCTGTCTTTATCTGTCCAATGAGATGATACCATATGTGTGGATCATCTGTCTTTATCAGTCCAATGAGATGTTACCATATGTGTGGATCATCATGGATCATCTGTCTTTATCTGTCCAATGAGATGATACCATATGTGTGGATCATCTGTCTTTATCTGTCCAATGAGATGATACCATATGTGTGGATCATCTGTCTTTATCTGTCCAATGAGATGATACCATATGTGTGGATCATCTGTCTTTATCTGTCCAATGAGATGATACCATATGTGTGGATCATCTGTCTTTATCTGTCCAATGAGATGATACCATATGTGTGGATCATCTGCCTTTATCTGTCCAATGAGATGATACCATATGTGTGGATCATCTGCCTTTATCTGTCCAATGAGATGATACCATATGTGTGGATCATCATGGGGGTTCGTTCTGTCTTTATCTGTCCAATGAGATGATACCATATGTGTGGATCATCTGCCTTTATCTGTCCAATGAGATGATACCATATGTGTGGATCATCTGCCTTTATCTGTCCGATGAGATGATACCATATGTGTGGATCATCTGCCTTTATCTGTCCAATGAGATGATACCATATGTGTGGATCATCTGCCTTTATCTGTCCAATGAGATGTTACCATATGTGTGGATCATCTGCCTTTATCTGTCCGATGAGATGATACCATATGTGTGGATCATCTGCCTTTATCTGTCCAATGAGATGATACCATATGTGTGGATCATCTGCCTTTATCTGTCCAATGAGATGATACCATATGTGTGGATCATCTGCCTTTATCTGTCCGATGAGATGATACCATATGTGTGGATCATCTGCCTTTATCTGTCCAATGAGATGATACCATATGTGTGGATCATCTGCCTTTATCTGTCCAATGAGATGATACCATATGTGTGGATCATCTGCCTTTATCTGTCCAATGAGATGATACCATATGTGTGGATCATCTGCCTTTATCTGTCCAATGAGATGATACCATATGTGTGGATCATCTGCCTTTATCTGTCCGATGAGATGATACCATATGTGTGGATCATCTGCCTTTATCTGTCCAATGAGATGATACCATATGTGTGGATCATCTGCCTTTATCTGTCCAATGAGATGATACCATATGTGTGGATCATCTGCCTTTATCTGTCCAATGAGATGATACCATATGTGTGGATCATCTGTCTTTATCTGTCCAATGAGATGATACCATATGTGTGGATCATCTGTCTTTATCTGTCCAATGAGATGATACCATATGTGTGGATTTTTTATTTAACTAGGCAAGTCAGTTCAGAACAAATACTTATTGACAATGACGGCCTAGGAACAGTCGGTTAACTGCCTTGTTCAGGGGAACAGTGGGTTAACTGCCTTGTTCAGGGGAGCAGTGGGTTAACTGCCTTGTTCAGGGAACAGTGGGTTAACTGCCTTGTTCAGGGAACAGTGGGTTAACTGCCTTGTTCAGGGAACAGTGGGTTAACTGCCTTGTTCAGGGGAGCAGTGGGTTAACTGCCTTGTTCAGGGGAACAGTGGGTTAACTGCCTTGTTCAGGGGAACAGTGGGTTAACTGCCTTGTTCAGGGGAGCAGTGGGTTAACTGCCTTGTTCAGGGGAACAGTGGGTTAACTGCCTTGTTCAGGGGAACAGTGGGTTAACTGCCTTGTTCAGGGGAACAGTGGGTTAACTGCCTTGTTCAGGGGAGCAGTGGGCTAACTGCCTTGTTCAGGGAACAGTGGGTTAACTGCCTTGTTCAGGGAACAGTGGGTTAACTGCCTTGTTCAGGGAACAGTGGGTTAACTGCCTTGTTCAGGGGAGCAGTGGGTTAACTGCCTTGTTCAGGGGAACAGTGTGTTAACTGCCTTGTTCAGGGGAACAGTGGGTTAACTGCCTTGTTCAGGGGAACAGTGGGTTAACTGCCTTGTTCAGGGGAACAGTGGGTTAACTGCCTTGTTCAGGGGAACAGTGGGTTAACTGCCTTGTTCAGGGGAACAGTGGGTTAACTGCCTTGTTCAGGGGAACAGTGGGTTAACTGCCTTGTTCAGGGGAGCAGTGGGTTAACTGCCTTGTTCAGGGGAGCAGTGGGTTAACTGCCTTGTTCAGGGGAACAGTGGGTTAACTGCCTTGTTCAGGGGAGCAGTGGGTTAACTGCCTTGTTCAGGGGAACAGTGGGTTAACTGCCTTGTTCAGGGGAGCAGTGGGTTAACTGCCTTGTTCAGGGGAGCAGTGGGTTAACTGCCTTGTTCAGGGGAGCAGTGGGTTAACTGCCTTGTTCAGGGGAGCAGTGGGTTAACTGCCTTGTTCAGGGGAGCAGTGGGTTAACTGCCTTGTTCAGGGGAGCAGTGGGTTAACTGCCTTGTTCAGGGGAGCAGTGGGTTAACTGCCTTGTTCAGGGGAACAGTGGGTTAACTGCCTTGTTCAGGGGAACAGTGGGTTAACTGCCTTGTTCAGGGGCAGAACGACAGATTTTTACCATGTCAGCTCTGGGGATTCGATCTTGCAACCTTTCACTAGTCCAAAGCTCTAATCACTAGGCTACCTGCCGATCAAGGGGGCTCTGCCTTTATCTGTCCAATGAGATGGTCGGAATAGACTCTGCGCCACGGGGTATTGTTGCTATTAGTAGCTGCAGCTTTGGGGCCACAGCTTAATGGTTTCATGACAGTATAGCCCCTACCGACAGCATCAACCTACTTCCAACCTGCAATAAAACCCATCTATAAAGTCAAACGTCTCTTCACCTCATCATCCGCGTCGATTTATTATACCTCAATGTAGGTCGACGTGCAATGCTATACGAAAGAAATACAATTTCAGTCTGTAGGCCTACCCAATCAATGCATCTGATGTTTGTTCTATACAGACATGATAATTACGCTCGAGCGTCACGGGGATTTAGGGGTTAAAGAAGGGCATTGCGCGCAGGCTCGCTAAAATGGTGGGAGACTGCAGAGGATTCCCTCGCTCTGTTCCGAGCCGTTACACTAACATGCTTGTTGCTGACGCTGAGCCTTTCTAAAAGTTAACAGCTGGTTACGTAACGCCCGGCACTAGAGCTAGGATCTCCACTCTTCTCGGTCCCGTCCGCGCTCCGCTCCGCGTCGTGTTGATCACTCTTGGCTTTGTTATTATCAGTCCAAAGTCCAACAGACAGAGACAGCTCACACACAACAGGACAAGGAGACCGACCACTCCGTTGCACCAACTTTTATTCCCCCCCTACAAACTTTACGCCAAACCGTAAGTAATTATACCAGGCAAACTTTGCGCATTGGTATTACACAATATGATTTGTAGTTTTTTTTGCAAATGGTTAGCCTACGTTTTTCCTTGGATAGAAGCGCAATTGTTTTTGGGGGTGACACGCTTGACATTTTGATGAGCCCTTTGGAAGAGAAAAGTGGAATGGGAGTGTATGTAGAATGATGAATTTAAACAGAATTCGGGGGGGATATAAACGTTGGAAAGGTTAAAGCAATGGTCCTGTGTTTTCATCAGTTACTGCTGATGTGGCGTGCGTATGTGGAACTGTTGGTTGAACACCAGGACTCCAGCACTAACGTCTGTAATTGAGACCAGTCGTATCCCAGGCATTGGAACTTTCTAACACTAACGTCTGTAATTGAGACCAGTCGTATCCCAGGCATTGGAACTTTCTAACACTGACGTCTGTAATTGAGACCAGTCGTATCCCAGGCATTGGAACTTTCTAACACTAACGTCTGTAATTGAGACCAGTCGTATCCCAGGCATTGGAACTTTCTAACCATAACGTCTGTAATTGAGACCAGTCGTATCCCAGGCATTGGAACTTTCTAACCATAACGTCTGTTCTCCTGATGATGTGGATACATCTGTAGTGAAGTTATATACTGAATCATTGTTGATGCATCATGATACAAAATATATACAAAATATACACACTTTGTTGTTCAACATTGCAACGTCTCTTGTAGTGTTATATATATATATATATTTGAGAGGTGTTTTTTTTTTTAAATTGTGAAATTGAATATGGAAGTCTGAAACATGCCTTTTTCCGTCTCTGACAGACTTCAGGGTTTATCTTTATTGTTATGGAAAAAAAAATAACGCATCTGTTCTGGTTTTTCTTCTTCCATTAGCTGGTCTAGAATGTTCTCCCACGTTGGTATGAGTTCCATTCCTTCCTGTTGTCTTTGATATTGTGTCTGAACGTTCAAACTAAAACGGAGGGTTGAACAGTGTGGAGTCCTTCCAGCCACTGACCTCCACACGTTCTATAGTGTAGATGATACTTCCGACACGTGGAACATGCTGCCAAGTACTTCTCCACGCAGCGTTCACCGTTTTGGGCAGGGAGCCATGTATATTATATTATCTCAAGGCTGATCTCACATCTGTTTGGTCTTATCGTTGTAATGGATAATATTACATGGACAGAGAGAGAGAGGGCTCCTGATCCTAGATCAGCGCTCCTGTTTTGAACACGGGCCCCAGAACAGAGGTTGTTTAGGAACGTGTTTCTACCAGACCAGTGATGGCTAAAGCAGAGACTGTGTGTTCAAAACCATCTCCCTGCTGGAGAGTTTTTTTTTTCCTGTGTCTCATATGGCATCCTATTCCCTACATAGTACACTACTAGTACTACCTATTCCCTACATAGTACACTACTGTTGACCAGGCCCTGTAGGGTGCTATATACAGGATAGTTTGCCATTCGGGACTCAACTTAGTAGCAGGTCAGGGGGAAGCAGAGGAGACCTTTAGGACAGCATCAGACTAGTGTGTGTGTTTACAGTAGCTGTTCTAACACACACAGATACAGACACACAGCACTCAACCTACATACTAGTAGCACTGTATGTAACTGTCAACATAACAGACTGTCGGTCTTGTTTCATATCTCCTCTCTATAACATACTATCAGTCTTGTTTCATATCTCCTCTCTATAACATACTATCAGTCTTGTTTCATATCTCCTCCTCTCTATAACAGACTATCAGTCTTGTTTCATATCTCCTCTCTATAACAGACTATCAGTCTTGTTTCATATCTCCTCTCTGTATCAGACCATCAGTCTTGTTTCATATCTCCTCCTCTCTATAACAGACTATCCGTCTTGTTTCATATCTCCTCCTCTCTATAACAGACTGTCAGTCTTGTTTCATATCTCCTCTCTATAACATACTATCAGTCTTGTTTCATATCTCCTCTCTATAACATACTATCAGTCTTGTTTCATATCTCCTCTCTATAACAGACTATCAGTCTTGTTTCATATCATATGTGTGATTGGTGGGCAGAGCTAGCTGTGTGTGTGTGTGTGAGACTGGTGGACAGAGCTAGCTGTGTGTGTGTGACTGGTTGGCAGAGCTAGCTGTGTGTGTGTGTGGGTGACTGGTGGGCAGAGCTAGCTGTGTGTGTGTGTGTGTGTGTGTGTGTGTGTGTGTGTGTGTGTGACTGGTGGGCAGAGCTAGCTGTGTGTGTGTGACTGGTGGGCAGAGCTAGCTGTGTGTGTGTGACTGGTGGGCAGAGCTAGCTGTGTGTGTGTGTGTGTGTGTGTGACTGGTTGGCAGAGCTAGCTGTGTGAGACTGGTGGGCAGAGCTAGCTGTGTGAGACTGGTGGGCAGAGCTAGCTGTGTGTGACTGGTGGACAGAGCTAGCTGTGTGTGACTGGTGGGCAGAGCTAGCTGTGTGTGACTGGTGGGCAGAGCTAGCTGTGTGTGACTGGTGGGCAGAGCTAGCTGTGTGTGACTGGTGGGCAGAGCTAGCTGTGTGTGACTGGTGGGCAGAGCTAGCTGTGTGACTGGTGGGCAGAGCTAGCTGTGTGTGACTGGTGGGCAGAGCTAGCTGTGTGTGACTGGTGGGCAGAGCTAGCTGTGTGTGACTGGTGGGCAGAGCTAGCTGTGTGTGACTGGTGGGCAGAGCTAGCTGTGTGTGTGTGTGACTGGTGGGCAGAGCTAGCTGTGTGTGTGTGTGACTAGTGGGCAGAGCTAGATGTGTGTGACTGGTGGGCAGAGCTAGATGTGTGTGTGTGAGACTGGTGGGTAGAGCTAGATGTGTGTGTGTGAGACTGGTGGGCAGAGCTAGATGTGTGTGTGTGTGAGACTGGTGGGCAGAGCTAGCTGTGTGTGTGTGAGACTGGTGGGCAGAGCTAGCTGTGTGTGTGTGAGACTGGTGGGCAGAGCTAGCTGTGTGTGTGTGAGACTGGTGGGCAGAGCTAGCTGTGTGTGATTGGTGGGCAGAGCTAGCTGTGTGTGACTGGTGGGCAGAGCTAGCTCTGTGTGACTGGTGGACAGAGCTAGCTCTGTGTGACTGGTGGACAGAGCTAGCTGTGTGTGACTGGTGGACAGAGCTAGCTGTGTGTGACTGGTGGACAGAGCTAGCTGTGTGTGACTGGTGGACAGAGCTAGCTGTGTGTGACTGGTGGACAGAGCTAGCTGTGTGTGACTGGTGGACAGAGCTAGCTGTGTGTGACTGGTGGACAGAGCTAGCTGTGTGACTGGTGGGTAGAGCTAGCTGTGTGTGTGTGTGACTGGTGGGCTGAGCTAGCTGTGTGTGACTGGTGGGCAGAGCTAGCTGTGTGTGACTGGTGGACAGAGCTAGCTGTGTGTGACTGGTGGGCAGAGCTAGCTGTGTGACTGGTGGGTAGAGCTAGCTGTGTGTGTGTGTGACTGGTGGGCAGAGCTAGCTGTGTGTGTGTGTGTGTGTGACTGGTGGGCAGAGCTAGATGTGTGTGACTGGTGGGCAGAGCTAGCTGTGTGTGTGTGAGACTTGTGGGCAGAGCTAGCTATGTGTGACTTGTGGGCAGAGCTAGCTATGTGTGACTTGTGGGCAGAGCTAGCTGTGTGTGACTTGTGGGCAGAGCTAGCTGTGTGACTGGTGGGTAGAGCTAGCTGTGTGTGTGTGTGACTGGTGGGCAGAGCTAGATGTGTGTGACTGGTGGGCAGAGCTAGCTGTGTGTGTGTGAGACTGGTGGGCAGAGCTAGCTGTGTGTGTGTGATTGGTATCACATTAGTGGGTGGGTGCTGAGTACACCGATGACATCAGTTGGCCAGTCTCCCAGTGTGGACGTGCCTTGCCCCCTCCTGCCCCCCCCCCCCCCGCAGCCCTCCTGCCCCCCCAGTGTGGACATGCCTTGCCCCCTCCTGCCCTCCTGCCCCCCCAGTGTGGACATGCCTTGCCCCCTCCTGCCTCCCAGTGTGGACATGCCTCTCTCATCGATGCCAGAGATGACTGGCTGTGAGAGACTTTCTTTCACTTTTACTTCAGAGTTGTTGATCTGATCACCTCGCTGGACTTTGTGGGGTTTTTCCCCTCTGTGTTTTAGAGATGGAAGGAAAGATGTGGCCAACATAGATGTTACTGGCCCAACCCTTAAGATCTGTTCACATACCCAGAATAAATATAAATTAATGTGTCTTTTTTTAGTTAGCTATCAAGTTAAGTTGATTGTGAATTGTGTGTTGAAGGGGATCGTTGTACTACGAGTGGGCAATTCCACGCTAACCAAATTACGCTTAGACTTTTTTAAAACTTTAAAATATATGCCAAACACAAACTTTATTTGAAAGTTTATCAAACCATACACAAGTCTCTGCACAAGGACTACGTTGAACAAGTTGTCGCTGGTAAATGTAGCAAAAACTAACTTAGTGGAAGAACTGTGCTGAGGTAGACTTTGGTAACAGAATTACAGTCAAATCTCCCTCTGGGTTTCATGATAACGTTCCCTCAAACACCCTGTTTTTAAATATCTGCTCTGAATTAAGATTCAAACATTTTCTCAAACACCCTGTTTTAAATATCTGCTCTGAATTAAGATTCAAACATTTTCTCAAACACCCTGTTTTAAATATCTGCTCTGAATTAAGATTCAAACATTTTCTCCAACACCCTGTTTTTAAATATCTGCTCTGAATTAAGATTTAAAGATGTCTGAAGATAGAACTGTCTGTCAGCTATGTCCTGGCGCCTTGAGTTAGAAAATATCTATATATTGTTTTTGGGGGTTATTGAACTACAGTACGTGAAGTGGATTTACCCCCGTTAACAGGAATTACGGAAACAAAATGACATAATTGGCCCCTGATCTGTAATTAACAGAAATGCATAATTTATGGATTTGAATGTCTATTTTTCTGCATATCTAAGCACACCTCTTGGAGCTAATCTATATCCTCCTGTCTGGTGGTTATTTTATATTAAAGAAGATAAATATGCTTCTGTGCACCTCTGCTCAAATCTGGGTGAAAGACTGAAAGGAATGTGAGTTATTCACTACATTTTAGTTAAAGCTTGCTTTTTCTCTGAAGTCTACCAAGCTTGCCAGCAGGCATCCCAGCTAAGATAGTTAGACAAGATAACTACTCTAACTTGATTGATAGCAATTTTATGAAGCTGGCTTCAGCTGAAGCTGAATCGAGGACAAATCTTAGGGGGGGGTGAGGGGGGGACGTGCCCTCTCTGTGTATAAAGGCTTCTGGGTGCTCATGGGTCCTTTCTGATGGAAAAGCTCAGAGTACAGACAGTTTAAGTGGTGTTTTAGACTCTCACGCAGTAAATCATTTCAAACAGTTTCTTATGAACGGGATTGCAGTTTGCCTGCATTCCGTGTGTGTGTGTCACACTGACGCTGTAGGTGGTGTGTCAGACTTTGTTCATAGAACCTGTAATATCTGCTGAGATGTTGTTCATGTATTCTAGGTTCCAGTCTGGGACTGAGGTTACTTGCTTTCTAGGCTTGTTAGTGGTAGACTGCATGAACTGTTAATGAATCAAGCCCACCAATCACCAGCTGCTCTACCAGTGGGGGCGGGCCCACCAATCACAGGCTGCTCTCCCAGTGGGCAGCTGTTCTACCAGTGGGGCGGGCCCACCAATCACCTGCTGTTCTACCAGTGGGGGCGGGGCGGGCGGGCCCACCCATCACCGGCTGCTCTACCAGTGGGGGCGGGGCGGGCGGGCCCACCCATCACCGGCTGCTCTACCAGTGGGGGCGGGGCGGGCGGGCCCACCCATCACCGGCTGCTCTACCAGTGGGAGCGGGGCGCGCGGGCCCACCCATCACCGGCTGCTCTACCAGTGGGGGCGCGGCGGGCGGGCCCACCCATCACCGGCTGCTCTACCAGTGGGGGCGGGGCGGGCGGGCCCACCCATCACCGGCTGCTCTACCAGTGGGGGCGGGCGGGCCCACCCATCACCGGCTGCTCTACCAGTGGGGGCGGGGCGGGCGGGCCCACCCATCACCGGCTGCTCTACCGGGGGGGGCGGGGCGGGCGGGCCCACCCATCACCGGCTGCTCTACCAGTGGGGGCGGGGCGGGCGGGCCCACCCATCACCGGCTGCTCTACCAGTGGGGGCGGGGCGGGCGGGCCGTGAGGGGGGGGGGGGGGGGGTTTGGGTTTAGGAGGGGCCAAGCGTGAGACTTCTTTCTCAGCAGGAGCCTCCCTCATTCAGACAAACACCCCTCCCCATCACCCCCCCCCCCCCCCTTTTCCCCCAGTCGGTTGTCATGGGAACGTCACAGAAGGAGTCTTTAATTAAGTTATCTGGGAGATTCAAACTAGTTCTGTTACCATCAGTGGAGTTCAGGGGTACAACCTAAACGGCACACTATTCCCTTTATAGTACACTACTTTTAACCAGAGCCCTATGGCCAGGGTGCCATTATATATTACACTACTTTTAACCAGAGCCCTATGGCCCGGGTGCCATTATATATTACACTACTTTTAACCAGAGCCCTATGGCCAGGGTGCCATTATATATTACACTACTTTTAACCAGAGCCCTATGGCCAGGGTGCCATTATATATTACACTACTTTTAACCAGAGCCCTATGGCCCGGGTGCCATTATATATTACACTACTTTTAACCAGAGCCCTATGGCCAGGGTGCCATTATATATTACACTACTTTTAACCAGAGCCCTATGGCCCGGGTGCCATTATATATTACACTACTTTTAACCAGAGCCCTATGGCCAGGGTGCCATTATATATTACACTACTTTTAACCAGAGCCCTATGGCCAGGGTGCCATTATATATTACACTACTTTTAACCAGAGCCCTATGGCCAGGGTGCCATTATATATTACACTACTTTTAACCAGAGCCCTATGGCCAGGGTGCCATTATATATTACACTACTTTTAACCAGAGCCCTATGGCCAGGGTGCCATTATATATTACACTACTTTTAACCAGAGCCCTATGGCCCGGGTGCCATTATATATTACACTACTTTTAACCAGAGCCCTATGGCCAGGGTGCCATTATATATTACACTACTTTTAACCAGAGTCCTATGGCCCGGGTGCCATTATATATTACACTACTTTTAACCAGAGCCCTATGGCCAGGGTGCCATTATATATTACACTACTTTTAACCAGAGCCCTATGGCCAGGGTGCCATTATATATTACACTACTTTTGACCAGAGCCCTATGGCCAGGGTGCCATTATATATTACACTACTTTTAACCAGAGCCCTATGGCCCGGGTGCCATTATATATTACACTACTTTTAACCAGAGCCCTATGGCCAGGGTGCTCATGACTGTTGGGGCTCACACTGCTGACAAGTCCAGGCAGCACCCCTCACTGTTGACACCTCTAACCCCCCCTCTCTCACCCCCTTTCTGATCCTCACCCTACACTCCCCTCGTTTCTCTGACCCTCCCAGCTCAGTTACCTCAACCCCCTTGTTTCTCTGGTCCTCCCAGCCCAGTTACATCAACCCCCTTGTTTCTCTGGTCCTCCCAGCTCAGTTACCTCAACCCCCTTGTTTCTCTGGTCCTCCCAGCCCAGTTACATCAACCCCCTTGTTTCTCTGGTCCTCCCAGCTCAGTTACCTCAACCCCCTTGTTTCTCTGGTCCTCCCAGCCCAGTTAAATCAACCCCCTTGTTTCTCTGGTCCTCCCAGCTCAGTTACCTCAACCCCCTTGTTTCTCTGGTCCTCCCAGCCCAGTTACATCAACCCCCTTGTTTCTCTGGTCCTCCCAGCTCAGTTACCTCAACCCCCTTGTTTCTCTGGTCCTCCCAGCCCAGTTACATCAACCCCCTTGTTTCTCTGGCCCTCCCAGCCCAGTTACATCAACCCCCTTGTTTCTCTGACCCTCCCAGCCCAGTTACCTCAACCCCCTTGTTTCTCTACTCCTCCCAACCCAGTTACCTCAACCCCCTTGTTTCTCTGGTCCTCCCAGGCCAGATACCTCAACCCCCTTGTTTCTCTGACCCTCCCAGCCCAGTTACCTCAACCCCCTTGTTTCTCTGGTCCTCCCAGGCCAGATACCTCAACCCCCTTGTTTCTCTGGTCCTCCCAGGCCAGATACCTCAACCAGGCAGGGATAGTTTAAACCCCTTTAAAAACAGCCTCTGGTCACTTGGTCATAACTAACCATTGTTCTGGTGAGAAAGGGACATCCTTTCATATCGGTCTGCTGTTGTAGTGAAGAGGCCTGTGTCCCAACTGACGCCATATTCCCTATGTAGTGCACTACTTTTGAACAGAGCCCTATGCGCCCCCGGTCCAAAGTAGCGCGGTACATAGGGAATAGGGTGTTATCTGGGGGAACGCAGTTTGAATGTACGGCTGGTCCCTCTCTCCTCCTCTCCTCTCCGTGTTGAGTTTCTCCTTTTGTTCAGGGATCAGAGTGGCTGAAAGCTGCCTTTGTTTTGGTGGCCAACTCAAAGCGGGGCCCTGTCCTGGCCTGTCTGTCTCTCTGTCTAGAGGATGGTTGCTGGAGGATGTTGGCTATGGTGTGTGTGTGTGTGTGTGTGTGTGTGTGTGTGTGTGTGTGTGTGTGTGTGTGTGTGTGTGTGTGTGTGAGAGAGAGATGTAGAAGAGGGGGGCCAGTGAGTGCACGGGTTTTGTTAAGGAGGGCAGGTGTTAAGGGACGTGCTGTGTGGGTTTGGAGAACAGTTTGTGTGTAGTCTTAACCAGAGACTGGCTAGACCAGCTGAACGCTGATGAAACTTAACCTTGCCCTGCTTGGAGAACAGGCTCGTTCAAGTGGACGACCGCTCCATTAAAACGGGGTGTGTGTGTGATTTGTCCTCTAACAGGGGAAGCCTGTATTCTAGCTTCATTATCAAGCCATTAGAATGATGTTTGATGACAGCCTGTAGGATGGGAGTGACTAATGAGACTGGTGTTAAACATGTCCACACTCAGCCTCTTTGACTCGACACATGAGAAGAAGGGTTGTCACAATCCCAGTGTGACCGTACTACCGGACCGGAGTGTGACCGTACTACCGGACCGGAGTGTGACCGTACTACCGGACCGGAGTGTGACCGTACTACCGGACCGGAGTGTGACCGTACTACCGGACCGGAGTGTGACCGTACTACCGGACCGGAGTGTGACCGTACTACCGGACCGGAGTGTGACCGTACTACCGGACCGGAGTGTGACCGTACTACCGGACCGGAGTGTGACCGTACTACCGGACCGGAGTGTGACCGTACTACCGGACCGGAGTGTGACCGTACTACCGGACCGGAGTGTGACCGTACTACCGGACCGGAGTGTTTTTCTTCCAACACTAGGAGTGTTTTTCTTCCAACACTAGGAGTGTTTTTCTTCCAACACTAGGAGTGTTTTTCTTCCAACACTAGGAGTGTCTTCCTTCCAACACTAGGAGTGTCTTCCTTCCAACACTAGGAGTGTTTTCCTTCCAACACTAGGAGTGTTTTCCTTCCAACACTAGGAGTGTTTTTCCTGAAATGAAGTCCCCTGCATGTCTTTGTTTCCTTACTTTCTTACTTCCTGGTATCAAGATACTGGAAGAGTGACAACCCTACAGCACTGATTTGTCCAATTTAAACATATTTGTTTTGCCTACTTATTTGCTACTAATAAACACAACATTTTATACAGTTGAAGTCGGAGGATTTCATACACTTACACATTTAACTCGTTTTTCAACCACTCCACAAATTTCTTGTTAACAAACTATAGTTTTGGCAAGTCGGTTAGGACATCTACTTCGTGCATGACACAAGTAATATTTCCAACAATTGTTTACAGACAGATTATTTCACTTATAATTCACTGTATCACAATTCCAGTGGCTCAGAAGTTTACATACACTAAGTTGACTGTGCCTTTAAACAGCTTGGAAAATTCCAGAAAATTACATCATGGCTTTAGAAGCTTCTGATAGGCTAATTGACACCATTTCAGTCAATTTGAGGTGTACCTGTGGATGTATTTCAAGGCCTACATTCAAACTCAGTGCCTCTTTGCTTGACATCATGGGAAAATCAAAAGAAATCAGCCAAGACCTCAGAAAACAACTGCAGACCTCCACAAGTCTGGTTCATCCTTGGGAGCAATTTTCAAATGCCTTAAGGTACCATGTTCATCTGTACAAACAATAGTATGCAAGTATAAACACAATGGGACCACGCAGCCGTCATACCGCTCAGGAAGGAGACACGTTCTGTCACCTACAGATTAACCTACTTTGGTGCAAAATAATTGCCAGAACAACAGCAAGTGAAGATGTGAAGATGCTGGGGGAAACCGGTACAAAAGTATCTATAGCCATAGTAAAACGAGTCCTATATCGACATAACCTGAAAGGTCGCTAAGCAAGGAAGAAGCCACTGCTTCATGTTGTGGGGGTGCTTTGCTGCAGGAGGGACTGGTGCACTTCACAAAATGAATGGCATCATGAGGGAGGAAAATTAAGTGGAATTATTGAAGCAACATCGCAAGACATCAGTCAGGAAGTTAAAGCTTGGTTGCAAATGGGTCTTCCAAATGGACAATGACCACAAGCATACTTCCAAAGTTGTGTCAAAATGGCTTAAGGACAACAAAGTCAAGGTATTGGAGTGGCCATCACAAAGCCCTGACCTCAATCCCATAGAAAATTAGTGGGCAGAACTGAAAAAGCGTGTGCGAGCAAGGAGGCCTACAAACCTGACTCCGTTCCTCCTGACAGAGCTGGTGTAATGGGCCAAAATTCACCCAATTTATTGTGGGAAGCTTGTAGAAGGCTACCTGAAACGTTTGACCCAATTTAAAGGCAATGCTACCAAATACTAATTGAGTTTATGTAAACTTCTGACCCACTGGGAATGTGATGAAAGAAATACATGCTGAAGTAATTCATTCTCTCTACTATTATTCTGACATTTCACATTCTTAAAATAAAGTAGTGATCCTAACTGATCTAAGACAGGGAATGTTTACTAGGATTAAATGTCAGGAATTGTGAAAAACTGGGTTTAAAATTTATTTGGCTAAGGTGTATGTAAACTTCCGACTTCAACTGTATACACACATCTAACAAATATATAGCCAAACATGACAGAGTGACTCCAGACAGAGTGACTCCAGACAGAGTGACTCCAGACAGAGTGACTCCAGACAGAGTGACTCCAGACAGAGTGACTCCAGACAGAGTGACTCCAGACAGTGTGACTCCAGACAGACAGAGTGACTCCAGACAGACAGACAGAGTGTATGTAAACGTCCGACTTCGACTGTATATAGCCATTCCAGAAACTAAATTGTCTTGTCCTGCACGGCTCTAACCAGCTCAGGGGTGTGAAAGGAGTCGGTGTCTAAGTTGTGCACGGGATCGTGTGTGTCAGAATGAACGCTAATGTCACCCTGCAGACAGAACAACTAATGTCACCCTGCAGACAGAACAGCTAATGTCACCCTGCAGACAGAACAACTAATGTCACCCTGCAGACGGAACAGCTAATGTCACCCTGCAGACGGAACAGCTAATGTCAGAAGTTATCGTATCTTTGTACATTTCACCTTTTTAACACACAAACAGAAGCACATTCTTTCATTATCTCTCTGTAGGCGCTCCAGATACAGTATCTCATAGAATGTCCTTACTTCCTCCTAGTTTTAAGTTTCTATGTTACCGGGGGGGGGGAAAGAGACTAACATTTTGAAGAGGAGTCCAGTGGCACAGCAGTAAGTATCGTGTCTTGACACACACACACATACTGTAAACAAAAGCAGATTCTTATTCCCTTAAACACACTATGTCTAAATCAGGGATGGGCAACTGTAGGCCCGCGGAGGTGAACTCAGTCGGGGTCTCAACTTACTGTTGACATTTAGAATAATAGAATACACAACGTGACATTTTAGATGATTGGTTTTGCATCAGCAGTCAGCCATTTTTTTTTTTTTTTTGGGGGGGGGGGAATTATTCTAGGGGCCATCTATCTAAACGTGTAGTGAGCATTAGTCTAAACGTGTAGTGAGCATCGGTCTAAACGTGTAGTGAGCATCGGTCTAAACGTGTAGTGAGCATTGGTCTAAACGTGTAGTGAGCATTGGTCTAAACGTGTAGTGAGCGTTGGTCTAAACGTGTAGTGAGCGTTGGTCTAAACGTGTAGTGAGCATTGGTCTAAACGTGTAGTGAGCGTTAGTCTAAACGTGTAGTGAGCGTTAGTCTAAACGTGTAGTGAGCGTTAGTCTAAACGTGTAGTGAGCGTTAGTCTAAACGTGTAGTGAGCGTTAGTCTAAACGTGTAGTGAGCGTTGGTCTAAACGTGTAGTGAGCGTTAGTCTAAACGTGTAGTGAGCGTTAGTCTAAACGTGTAGTGAGCGTTAGTCTAAACGTGTAGTGAGCGTTAGTCTAAACGTGGGTAGTGAGCGTTAGTCTAAACGTGGGTAGTGAGCGTTAGTCTAAACGTGGGTAGTGAGCGTTAGTCTAAACGTGGGTAGTGAGCGTTAGTCTAAACGTGGGTAGTGAGCGTTAGTCTAAACGTGGGTAGTGAGCGTTAGTCTAAACGTGGGTAGTGAGCGTTAGTCTAAACGTGTCGCGAGCATGGTTTAACTACCGACTGGGGTGGAGTCCATTGATCATCAGTTATCATATTTAAAAACTGCAAAACGTTTGCCTCCAGCCCGTGACAAAATTAGTAGAATTGTAGGGAATGAGCTGTAAAAACTGTTAATTATTCTCTCTCTTCCATGGCAAAATGAGTAGAATTAGGGCTGGGTGATATGATATGGCCTAAAAAAATCATATCTCAATGTTTTTGTTTTGATTTATTTTTAACTTCTGGGCAATTCACCACATCTAGGTATTTTATTTATATGTTTTCTCTAAATAAGCGTTGTACAATGAAAGGTCAAATACACTGTATTTCAAACAGACAACAATAATCTAATAGGGGCTTGGTGTGAGGGGAGGGGCTTGGTGTGAGGGGAGGGGCTTGGTGTGAGGGGAGGGGCTTGGGGTGAGGGGAGGGGTTGTGTGTAAATCATAGAGGAAGAGGCGAAGCAAGAGGTTTTACTCCAAAATCTGTCCACAGTCACCCCAATGCATTTATATGGGCTTGTTTTGGACCTAAGCTTGTCGCCTGCCTTTCTGCCTTTGGGACAGCAATTCCCATTGTTCGGGCGGAGACATGAGCATCTCGTCATTTATTTCCAGATCTCTGGTGTAAATGGGAAGATGCACAGAGAAACAAAGGAGACGAGACCAAAAAGACAACATGAGAACCAGCACCTAAACGCTCAGAAACATGAACAACACAAAACTAGATTCTTGCGATTTTACAGGCATTTGGAATATCATGAAAACAAAAAAAAAATGGATGTGGGTTTTCAGACCCACGAACCACAGCAGCCTGATGAGTTTTTAATTTTCTTGTGGCCCCCATCCCCATCAGTGTCCCATCCCTGGTCTAGAAACAGTGTAGATCTAGTCTAGAATATCCTTACTTTTCCTTTTAGTTTAGGCCCATTTTACCCTGTTTAGTCGACTGGTCGATTTGTTGGGATCGACAGGCTGTTGGTTGAGCAGTGGCAAATTTAAATAAAAAATGAGTAAGGACTTGCACCTGATTATACATATCAGTAGGGTTTAGGCCTGGTTGTAGCAACCTCGTGATGGGTGTAGGGTTTAGGCCTGGTTGTAGCAACCTCGTGATGGGTGTAGGGTTTAGGCCTGGTTGTAGCAACCTCGTGATGGGTGTAGGGTTTAGGCCTGGTTGTAGCAACCTCGTGATGGGTGTAGGGTTTAGGCCTGGTTGTAGCAACCTCATGATGGGTATAGGGTTTAGGCCTGGTTGTAGCAACCTCATGATGGGTATAGGGTTTAGGCCTGGTTGTAGCAACCTCATGATGGGTGTAGGGTTTAGGCCTGGTTGTAGCAACCTCATGATGGGTGTAGGGTTTAGGCCTGGTTGTAGCAACCTCATGATGGGTGTAGGGTTTAGGCCTGGTTGTAGCAACCTCATGATGGGTATAGGGTTTAGGCCTGGTTGTAGCAACCTCGTGATGGGTATAGGGTTTAGGCCTGGTTGTAGCAACCTCATGATGGGTATAGGGTTTAGGCCTGGTTGTAGCAACCTCATGATGGGTATAGGGTTTAGGCCTGGTTGTAGCAACCTCATGATGGGTATAGGGACAATTAGAGTATCATGTAGTAACCTAAACCCTATCAATGTTATATTGAACTGGGTGAATGGAGTACGAAGTACGAATGACAGTCATCCAATATGCTGTAATGCTCATAAAAAAAGAGTTGAATCCTCCCTCGTCATAAACGGCACCAACCGCCTCTGATGCAAACACATGTAGACAGAAAGTGGAAGCAAAGTGACCTGCAAGCTCTCACTCTGACTTCAAACTCTGATTGTTGACCCAGTGCTTTCACTCTCTCTCTCATTCTCGCTCTCTGTCTCGTTCTCGCTCTCGCTCTCTCTCTTTCACTCTCTCTCCCCTCCTCCCCTTCTCCCTCTCTCTTTCTCTCCCCCCTCCTCTCCCTCTCTCCCCCCCCTCTCTCTCCCTCTCATACACTCTTATCTCACTTTACTGAGTGTTGTATCAGCCAACCCCAATGTGTTCTCTCAGTAGTGCCTGGTACAGATAGAAACAGGGGAGGAGAAGCAGAACAACTAGTAGGGGAAAAAAGAGCAAGTTCAGAGAGAGAGAGAGAGAGAGAGAAACTGAACTGACTTGTTTGTTGACACCCTGAAGTGAAAGCAGAAGAAAAGGCCTGTGTCCCAAAAGGCACCCTATTCCCTAAACACTGTAGTGCCCTATGGGCCCTGGTCAAAAGTAGTGCACTACATAGGGAATAGGGTGCCATTTGGAAAGGCTGTCATATGATCCTAAAGCCCTCTGCTCTGGAGGCTCCTGGGATACTTTACGGTTTGGAGAAGGGAAAATAACATGATGAGGTGGAAGAAAAGAGATGAAGAGGGGTTAGTGTAGGTTAGGAGGGAGGAGGAGGAGGGGTTAGGAGGGAGGAGGAGGAGGGGTTAGGAGGGAGGAGGAGGAGGGGTTAGGAGGGAGGAGGAGGAGGGGTTAGGAGGGAGGAGGAGGAGGGGTTAGGAGGGAGGAGGGGTTAGGAGGGAGGAGGAGGAGGGGTTAGGAGAGAGGAGGAGGAGGGGTTAGGAGAGAGGAGGAGGAGGGGTTAGGAGAGGAGGAGGAGGGGTTAGGAGAGGAGGAGGAGGGGTTAGGAGAGGAGGAGGAGGGGTTAGGAGAGGAGGAGGAGGGGTTAGGAGAGGAGGAGGAGGGGTTAGGAGAGGAGGAGGAGGGGTTAGGAGAGAGGAGGAGGGGTTAGGAGAGAGGAGGAGGGGTTAGGAGAGAGGAGGGGGGGGTTAGGAGAGAGGAGGGGGGGGTTAGGAGAGAGGAGGGGGGGGTTAGGAGAGAGGAGGGGGGGGTTAGGAGAGAGGAGGAGGGGTTAGGAGAGGAGGAGGGGTTAGGAGAGAGGAGGAGGAGGGACTGTGCCTCTTCAGTGTTCATATTGTCCTGTTCATTCTGATCTAAAAGACAGAAACTGATCCTAGACTAGGCCCCCCTGTTCATATTGTCCTGTTCATTCTGATCTAAAAGACAGAAACTGATCCTAGACTAGGTCCCCCTGTTCATATTGTCCTGTTCATTCTGATCTAAAAGACAGAAACTGATCCTAGACTAGGTCCCCCTGTTCATATTGTCCTGTTCATTCTGATCTAAAAGACAGAAACTGATCCTAGACTAGGTCCCCCTGTTCATATTGTCCTGTATCATTCTGATCTAAAAGACAGAAACTGATCCTAGACTAGGTCCCCCTGTTCAAATTGTCCTGTATCATTCTGATCTAAAATACAGAAACTGATCCTAGACTAGGTCCCCCTGTTCATATTGTCCTGTCATTCTGATCTAAAAGACAGAAACTGATCCTGGACTAGGTCCCCCTGTCCGTTTTGTCCTGTATCATTCTGATCTAAAAGACAGAAACTGATCCTAGATCAGCACTCCTAACTCCGAGAACCTTTGAATGCGGGACCTGGTCTGTGATTGGTCGGCTACGGTAGTGTGTTAAACTACTGATGGGTCTTCTGTAAGATGTGTGTAGCAATGTGTTTACGGCCTCTTTGAATGACGACAGATGTCTGACACACACACACACACACACACACACACACACAAGGTCGATTTGATACGCTGTGTACAGTCTGTATGCTACTGAACTCGCTGAAAGTGTGTTTTTATTAACCAATGAGGTTGGAGACAAAACATTTTTTAAAAGAGATGACCCTTTATTCTCTCTGCTTTCACTTCGTCTTGGAGACGGAGCCCTGATCTCATCCGGATATAATGGTCTGAATCACTCACTTGTTAGTATTAGATAGTAGACTATATAGCCTCTCTACTGTGTTATATAGCCCCTCTACTGTGTTATATAGCCCCTCTACTGTGTTATATAGCCCCTCTACTGTGTTATATAGCCCCTCTACTGTGTTATATAGCCTCTCTACTGTGTTATATAGCCCCTCTACTGTGTTATATAGCCCCTCTACTGTGTTATATAGCCCCTCTACTGTGTTATATAGCCCCTCTACTGTGTTATATAGCCCCTCTACTGTGTTATATAGCCCCTCTACTGTGTTATATAGCATCTCTACTGTGTTATATAGCCTCTCTACTGTGTTATATAGCCTCTCTACTATATAATGTTACAGAACTTAACAGATGATAAATAAATCACTGCCATAATGTCATCAACAGCAGTTTTGAGGTTAGAGTCTAGGAGACTTCATTTGACCTTAGTCACTGTGCCTTTCTGGATATGAGATATGCCCGCTAAGAGAAGAGACGCGCCGCTAAGAGAAGAGACGCGCCGCTAAGAGAAGAGACGCACCGCTAAGAGAAGAGACGCACCGCTAAGAGAAGAGACGCACCGCTAAGAGAAGAGACGCACCGCTAAGAGAAGAGACGCGCCGCTAAGAGAAGAGACGCGCCGCTAAGAGAAGAGACGCGCCGCTAAGAGAAGAGACGCACCGCTAAGAGAAGAGACGCACCGCTAAGAGAAGAGACGCGCCGCTAAGAGAAGAGACGCGCCGCTAAGAGAAGAGACGCGCCGCTAAGAGAAGAGACGCGCCGCTAAGAGAAGAGACGCGCCGCTAAGAGAAGAGACGCGCCGCTAAGAGAAGAGACGCGCCGCTAAGAGAAGAGACGCGCCGCTAAGAGAAGAGACGCACCGCTAAGAGAAGAGACGCACCGCTAAGAGAAGAGACGCACCGCTAAGAGAAGAGACGCACCGCTAAGAGAAGAGACGCACCGCTAAGAGAAGAGACGCACCGCTAAGAGAAGAGACGCACCGCTAAGAGAAGAGACGCGCCGCAAAGACGAATGACCAAAAGCAGCGGAGGCCGCGGTGAGTTCACGCTCACCTGCTGGGTGGCGGTGAACGGTGGCGTTTTTAACATAGAGAATTTTTGGAAAATGTAACAATTTGCGTCCAATATTGTGGTCGGGGGACAATAGCCCGGACCCTCACTGTTTTAGGTCTTTGGTCTTCGCTCTTGAACTTTTATATAGACCTGTGATTGATGAAGGGTAATTCCACGATAACAAATTGATGCTTAGACTCAGAATTTTCAAGTATAAGCTTTAAAAATATATATATATTTGATTGCAACGTTGAACAAACCGAACAACATTTACACGAGGACTACTTTTTAACTATTTCCACTGAACATTTTTTACAAAAACACATTTACTCTTAAAGAACAGTGCAGGTTGGGTAACAGAATGACCAAGATACTAGGTCATATTTCTTCATCTTAAAGAACAGTGCAGGTTGGGTAACAGAATGACAAAAATACTAGGTCATATTTCTTCATCTTAAAGAAGGCAAAGAATTTCTGCTAAAACTAAATATAAGAACACTATTTTCTTGTCATCCAACAAATGTAAACGCCTGGAGTTTACTAAACGTTATTGGCACGGGATTTGGAACTGGTGCTTTAGTCCAATGAGATGGAAATAGAGCTCTTTGGCCAAGCGGTGGGTTTGGTTGTCGAAATGAGAATAAACCCCGAACCTACTGTAAAAAATATAGTGGTGGATCTTTGATGTTTTGGGGATATATTTCTTCCATCGGTCCTGAGGCTGTTGTTAAGGTCAACAGCATCATGAACTGTACCCAGTACCAGGACATTTCTGCCAAAAAACCTGGTTTCCTCTGCCAGGAGAATGACAGTTGGCCGCAAGTGGATCTCCCAGCAAGACAATAACCCCAAGCAACACATTTTAAATCCACATAGAAATGAATCCACACAATCAACATTTTTGCAATGGCTGTCTCAGTCTCCAGACCTTGAGACACATTTGAAAACCTGCGGTTTGAATTGAACAAGGACAAGTTCGTAAACTCAGACGAAGGAGATCAAGGTTCTGGACAGATTCTGTATGGAGGAATGGTCGAACATCTCTCCCAATGTGTTCTCCAATCTCAGAAAACATTTTAGAAAAAGTCTGTGCCCTGATCCTCACAAAGTGAGCTATTGAAATCAAGGGAAGTGAATCTATTTGACCCCTAACTTTTTGAGTATTAGTATAAAATAATACAATATAGCTCAGTATTTTACATTTATTTTATGCAGTGGTTTTTGCTCATGTTTATCAAGGGTACCAATACTTTCTGAATCCACTTTATTTCTAGTACCTTTTTTAAAGGCCCAGTGCAGTCAAAAACAAGATATTCCTGTGTTTTAAGAGGTTGGAATAACACTGAAAATTTTGAATTTGAAAAATTGTATAATAACGCCCTTTTTAATGTAAGAGCTGTTTGAAAAGGCCGCTTTACATTTCATCATTTCATCATTTCATTCATCATTTCTCCGGCATAAGTTGAACCCATGTGGAATAAACATTGAATTGACGCCCAGTGGGTTCACTTTCATTTGTCACCCAATTTTGACATGCTCCTATGAACTTTACATGTTGGTGCTCATGGGTCCTTTTACATGGAAATGCCCATAACTTAACATTGAGTCATCACTGTAGCTGGCGAGTCAGCACTGTAGCTGGCGAGTCAGCGCTGTAGCTGGCGAGTCAGCGCTGTAGCTGGCGAGTCAGCGCTGTAGCTGGCGAGTCAGCGCTGTAGCTGGCGAGTCAGCGCTGTAGCTGGCGAAGTTGCAGTGTCTGGAGAATCCCTCATTCTTCATGGAGGTTTTACAAATAGCCTCCCTTTCTCTTATGGGCCCTGGTCTAAATGTAGTGCACTATACAGGGCCCTGGTCAACTGTAGTGCACTATATAGGGCCCTGGTCTAAATGTAGTGCACTATATAGGGCCCTGGTGTAAATGTAGTGCACTATATAGGGCCCTGGTCAACAGTAGTGCACTATATAGGGCCCTGGTCAACAGTAGTGCACTATATAGGGCCCTGGTCAACAGTAGTGCGCTATATAGGGCCCTGGTCAACAGTAGTGCGCTATATAGGGCCCTGGTCAACAGTAGTGCGCTATATAGGGCCCTGGTCAACAGTAGTGCGCTATATAGGGCCCTGGTCAACAGTAGTGCGCTATATAGGGCCCTGGTCAACAGTAGTGCGCTATATAGGGCCCTGGTCAACAGTAGTGCGCTATATAGGACCCTGGTCAACAGTTGTGCGCTATATAGGACCCTGGTCAACAGTAGTGCGCTATATAGGGGATAGGGTGGCATTTAGGATGCATCCTTGGTGTGCAAGTTGGTGTCCACTTCTATATTACAGCCCTGTCATGTTTTCCACTGTGTGTGTCCCTGTGTTTTTAAACAGTGTGTTGAGACCGTTTAGCCTGGTTTAACTGTCTGACTCACAGACCACCGTAACGACTGGCCTGTCTTGTGGCTAAAGGGGCTCTTCGAACACATCGCTCACATGGCAGTAAACTGGTCTTATGTTGACTAGTCAACATAATGGAACAGCCTTGTTTCAATATATATATTCACGTTCGGGCCTCTTGGCTGTGGGACCGTTTTAAGTCCGATGTTTGACCAGTGTTAGTTCAGTCCGATGTTTGACCAGTGTCCAGCCGCTTCATGCTGTGGTAGATTGATTGTTGTGCTCGCTGTTCACTTTGCTGTGTGTTGCTGGTTGTACAGTCTGATGGAGGTTGTTGGTTGTGTTGCTGGTTGTACAGTCTGATGGAGGTTGTTGGTTGTGTGTTGCTGGTTGTACAGTCTGATGGAGGTTGTGTTGCTGGTTGTATAGTCTGATGGAGATTGTTGGGGTTGTGTGTTGCTGGTTGTACAGTCTGATGCAGGTTGTTGGTTGTGTTTTGCTGGTTGTACAGTCTGATGCAGGTTGTGTTGCTGGTTGTACAGTCTAATGGAGATGGTGTTGCTGGTTGTACAGTCTGATGCAGGTTGTGTTGCTGGTTGTACAGTCTGATGCAGGTTGTGTTGCTGGTTGTACAGTCTGATGGAGGTTGTGTTTTGCTGGTTGTACAGTCTGATGCAGGTTGTGTTGCTGGTTGCACAGTCTGATGCAGGTTGTGTTCCTGGTTGTACAGTCTGATGCAGGTTGTGTTGCTGGTTGCACAGTCTGATGCAGGTTGTGTTGCTGGTTGTACAGTCTGATGCAGGTTGTGTTGCTGGTTGCACAGTCTGATGCAGGTTGTGTTGCTGGTTGTACAGTCTGATGCAGGTTGTGTTGCTGGTTGTACAGTCTGATGGAGGTTGTGTTGCTGGTTGTACAGTCTGATGCAGGTTGTGTTGCTGGTTGTACAGTCTGATGCAGGTTGTGTTGCTGGTTGCAGTGGTGTAAAGTACTTCAGTAGTTTTGGGCGTGTCTGTACTTGACTATTTATATTTTTGCCAACTTTTATTTCGCTATATTCCTAAAGAAAATAATGTACTTCTTTACTCCAAACGTTTTCCGTGACACCCAAAGTAGTTGTTACATTTGGACAGGAGAATGGTCCAATTCACACACTTATCAACAGAACATCCCTGGTCATCGCTACTGCCTCTGATCTGGGGGACTCACTAAACAGAGAACATCCCTGGTCATCCCTACTGCCTCTGATCTGGGGGACTCACTAAACAGAGAATATCCCTGGTCATCCCTACTGCCTCTGATCTGGTGGACTCACTAAACAGAGAATATCCCTGGTCATCCCTACTGTCTCTGATCTGGAGGACTCACTAAACAGAGAACATCCCTGGTCATCCCTACTGCCTCTGATCTGGAGGACTCACTAAACAGAGAATATCCCTGGTCATCCCTACTGTCTCTGATCTGGAGGACTCACTAAACAGAGAACATCCCTGGTCATCCCTACTGTCTCTGATCTGGAGGACTCACTAAACAGAGAACATCCCTGGTCATCCCTACTAGCCTCTGATCTGGAGGACTCACTAAACAGAGAACATCCCTGGTCGTTCCTACTGCTTCTGATCTGGAGGACTCACTAAACAGAGAACATCCCTGATCATCCCTACTAGCCTCTGATCTGGAGGACTCACTAAACAGAGAACATCCCTGATCATCCCTACTGCCTCTGATCTGGAGGACTCACTAAACAGAGAACATCCCTGGTCATCCCTACTAGCCTCTGATCTGGAGGACTCACTAAACAGAGAACATCCCTGGTCGTTCCTACTGCTTCTGATCTGGAGGACTCACTAAACAGAGAACATCCCTGATCATCCCTACTGCCTCTGATCTGGAGGACTCACTAAACAGAGAACATCCCTGGTCATCCCTACTAGCCTCTGATCTGGAGGACTCACTAAACAGAGAACATCCCTGGTCATCCCTACTAGCCTCTGATCTGGGGGACTCACTAAACAGAGAACATCCCTACTGCCTCTGATCTGGTGGACTCACTAAACAGAGAACATCCCCTACTGCCTCTGATCTGGTGGACTCACTAAACAGAGAACATCCCTACTGCCTCTGATCTGGAGGACTCACTAAACAGAGAACATCCCTACTGCCTCTGATCTGGTGGACTCACTAAACAGAGAACATCCCTACTGCCTCTGATCTGGTGGACTCACTAAACAGAGAACATCCCTGGTCATCCCTACTGCCTCTGATCTGGGGGACTCACTAAACAGAGAACATCCCTACTGCCTCTGATCTGGAGGACTCACTAAACAGAGAACATCCCTACTGCCTCTGATCTGGAGGACTCACTAAACAGAGAACATCCCTACTGCCTCTGATCTGGTGGACTCACTAAACAGAGAACATCCCTACTGCCTCTGATCTGGCGGACTCACTAAACAGAGAACATCCCTACTGTCTCTGATCTGGAGGACTCACTAAACAGAGAACATCCCTACCGCCTCTGATCTGGTGGACTCACTAAACAGAACATCCCTACCGCCTCTGATCTGGAGGACTCACTAAACAGAACATCCCTACTGCCTCTGATCTGGAGGACTCACTAAACAGAACATCCCTACTGCCTCTGATCTGGTGGACTCACTAAACAGAGAACATCCCTACTGCCTCTGATCTGGTGGACTCACTAAACAGAGAACATCCCTACTGCCTCTGATCTGGTGGACTCACTAAACAGAGAACATCCCTACTGCCTCTGATCTGGTGGACTCACTAAACAGAGAACATCCCTACTGCCTCTGATCTGGGGGACTCACTAAACAGAGAACATCCCTACTGCCTCTGATCTGGAGGACTCACTAAACAGAGAACATCCCTACTGCCTCTGATCTGGTGGACTCACTAAACAGAGAACATCCCTACTGCCTCTGATCTGGAGGACTCACTAAACAGAGAACATCCCTACTGTCTCTGATCTGGCGGACTCACTAAACAGAGAACATCCCTACTGTCTCTGATCTGGAGGACTCACTAAACAGAGAACATCCCTACCACCTCTGATCTGGTGGACTCACTAAACAGAACATCCCTACTGCCTCTGATCTGGAGGACTCACTAAACAGAACATCCCTACTGCCTCTGATCTGGTGGACTCACTAAACAGAGAACATCCCTACTGTCTCTGATCTGGCGGACTCACTAAACAGAGAACATCCCTACTGTCTCTGATCTGGCGGACTCACTAAACAGAGAACATCCCTACCGCCTCTGATCTGGCGGACTCACTAAACAGAACATCCCTACCGCCTCTGATCTGGAGGACTCACTAAACAGAACATCCCTACTGCCTCTGATCTGGAGGACTCACTAAACAGAACATCCCTACTGCCTCTGATCTGGTGGACTCACTAAACAGAGAACATCCCTACTGCCTCTGATCTGGAGGACTCACTAAACAGAGAACATCCCTACTGCCTCTGATCTGGAGGACTCACTAAACAGAGAACATCCCTACTGCCTCTGATCTGGAGGACTCACTAAACAGAGAACATCCCTACTGCCTCTGATCTGGTGGACTCACTAAACACAACGGCTTTATTTGTAAATGATGTTGGAGTCAGGAACCCCTGACTGTCTGTACATTGTTTTTAAACTACAAAATCATACCGCCTGGTTTGCTTAATGTAAAGGAATTTGAAATGATTTATATTTTGATACTTAAAACCAAATACTTTTTAGACTTTTACTCAAGTAGTATTTTACTGGGTGACTTTCACTATTACTTGAGTCATTTTCTATTAAGGAATCTTTTACTCAAGTATGATACTTGGGTACTTTTTCCCCACCAATGGATGGTTGTCTATCAGTAATCCTATAGATCCAGGTCTCTATCATCTCAGCAGCTTAGCCAGCAGGTCAGGTCAGGCATCTGTCTCTTATATATCTAGGTCCCTATTATCTCAGCAGCTTAGCCAGCAGGTCAGGGGGTTCCAGGCATCTGTCTCCTAGGGATCCAGGTCTCTCATCTCAGCAGCTTATCCAGCAGGTCAGGTCAGGCATCTGTCTCCTAGGGATCCAGGTCTCTATCATCTCAGCAGCTTAGCCAGCAGGTCAGGGGGTTCCAGGCATCTGTCTCCTAGAGATCCAGGTCTCTATCATCCCAGCAGCTTAGCCAGCAGGTCAGGTCAGGCATCTGTCTCCTAGGGATCCAGGTCCCTATCATCTCAGCAGCTTAGCCAGCAGGTCAGAGGGTTCCAGGCATCTGTCTCCTAGAGATCCAGGCACCTATCATCTCAGCAGCTTAGCCAGCAGGTCAGGTCAGGCATCTGTCTCCTAGGGATCCAGGTCCCTATCATCTCAGCAGCTTAGCCAGCAGGTCAGGGGGTTCCAGACATCTGTCACCACTTATACTGTAGGCCTCTCACACCAGCAAATCCAGACGCACACTATGTGGATCATGTCCCCTCTGTACTTTGTTGTGTTAAACTCTTCCGTCGACCACAGGGATGTCTGACCTGACCTGTGATTTGTATCTTCATGATCCTATCATATTAATGCTTAAGTACTCTTCAAATAAAATATGACTGAATATTTTTGTATTCTGTTGTTCACAGAGCGATCACAATGGGGAAAGGCTGCATGAAGGCAATCAAGTACTTCCTGTTCCTGTTCAATGTCCTCTTCTTCGTAAGTATCTCATTTCCCAGACACAGATAACATGCCTATACAGTGCAGGACCTCAGCCTCTCCTCTGAGTGGATGAAACCCGTGCATGACAATAACCGTCTGATCGATATGACATGACCGCCACGGCTCTATTGCCCTGTTGGACCGGTTTGAGGTCGAGTCGGTGGGAGGGAATGTGAACTCATCAACACACACCAACTACTCTGTCATCCTTTGTCCTCTTGTTTCACTCTCTCATTCTCTGACATCATTCACTCTCGCTCTCTCTCTTTCCCTCTCTCTCTCTCCCTTTAGCTCTCTCTCTCTCTCTCTCATGCCCTCTTGCTCTCGCTCTCTCTCTTTCTCTCTCTCCCTCCCTTTAGCTCTCTCTCTCTCTCTCATGCCCTCTCGCTCTCGCTCTCTCTCTTGCCCTCTTGCTCACTCTCTCGCTCTCTTTCTTGCTTTCTATCTCTCTCATGCCCCCTCTCTCGCTCTCCCTCTAGCTCTCTCTTGCTCTTTCTCTCATGCCCTCTTTCTCCCCCTCTATCTCTCCCTCTCACCCCCCTCCCCCTCCACCCCTCTCTTTCTCTCCCCCTGGTTTCTTCATTAGAGAGCAGATTAAGTGATTGTGGCCTGGTTACCACGGAGATACTCATCCGCTCAGTCCAAGGCTCCCACAATCCCCCCCCCTCTCTCTACCATCCATCATTCCCTCTCTCTCTACTATCCATCATTCCCTCTCTCTCTACCATCCATCATTCCATCTCTGAACAGAGTAAATTAAGTGTGATCCAGAGCTTAAGGCTTTTAAGTTACACTGTGAATGTATGGTGTGATCTCACTACTAACATGTAGATAAACACCACTACTGACAGGACTGATGTAGAGAAACTAGAATGGAACAGGACTGATGTAGAGAAACTAGAATGGAACAGGACTGATGTAGAGAAACTAGAATGGAACAGGACTGATGTAGAGAAACTAGAATGGAACAGGACTGATGTAGATGGTTGTCTATGGAACATTACTCCTGGCCAACAGCACCCAAAGACTCATTTACAGAACTTAGTAAGGAGTTGAGCTTGTCTTATTTAACATTTTTGTATTGACTCTCTCTCTCTCTCTCGCTCCTCTCTCATTCTCGCTCTTCTTTCTCTCCTTCCTCTCTCTCTCTCTCTCATTCTCGCTCCTCTCTCTCTCCTTCCTCTCTCTCTCCTTCCTCTCTCTCTCTCGCTCCTCTCTCAGCCACCTATAATTTAGCCCAAACAACTACCTCTTTCCCAACTGTATTTAAGTATTTTAAGTATTTAAGTATTTATTTATTTTAAGTATTTATTTATGTATTTTGCTCCTTTGCACCCCATTATTTTTATTTCTACTTTGCACATTCTTCCATTGCAAAACTACCATTCCAGTGTTTTACTTGCTATATTGTATTTACTTTGCCACCATGGCCTTTTGCCTTTTACCTCCCTTCTCACCTCATTTGCTCACATTGTATATAGACTTGTTTATACTTTATTATTGACTGTATGTTTGTTTTACTCCATGTGTAACTCTGTGTTGTTGTATCTGTCGAACTGCTTTGCTTTATCTTGGCCAGGTCGCAATTGTAAATGAGAACTTGTTCTCAACTTGCCTACCTGGTTAAATAAAGGTGAAATAAAAAAAATAAAAACAATTCTCGCTCCTCTCTCTCCTTCTCACTCTCTCCTCTCTCTCTCTCCCCCTCTCTCTCTCTCCCCCTCTGCAGCTGTTTGGCGCCCTCATCATGGGGTTCGGACTGTGGGTCCTTCTGGACAATGAGAGCTTCATGGTCATCCTGCGTAAGTTTATCAAACTACACATACTAATGTGGCAGTCATTTCACCAGAGGAATGACAGAAATGTGGCAGTCATTTCACCAGAGGAATGATCGTAATGTGGCAGTCATTTCACCAGAGGAATGATCGTAATGTGGCAGTCATTTCACCAGAGGAATGACAGTAATGTAGCAGTCATTTCACCAGAGGAATGACAGTAATGTAGCAGTCATTTCACCAGAGGAATGACAGTAATGTGGCAGTCATTTCACCAGAGGAATGACAGTAATGTGGCAGTCATTTCACCAGAGGAATGAGAGTAATGTGGCAGCCATTTCACCAGAGGAATGATCGTAATGTGGCAGTCATTTCACCAGAGGAATGATCGTAATGTGGCAGTCATTTCACCAGAGGAATGACAGGTATGTGGCAGTCATTTCACCAGAGGAATGACAGTAATGTGGCAGTCATTTCACCAGAGGAATGACAGTAATGTGGCAGTCATTTCACCAGAGGAATGACAGTAATGTGGCAGTCATTTCACCAGAGGAATGACAGTAATGTGGCAGTCATTTCACCAGAGGAATGACAGTAATGTGGCAGTCATTTCACCAGAGGAATGACAGTAATGTGGCAGTCATTTCACCAGAGGAATGACAGTAATGTGGCAGTCATTTCACCAGAGGAATGACAGTAATGGGCAGTCATTTCACCAGAGGAATGACAGTAATGTGGCAGTCATTTCACCAGAGGAATGACAGTAATGTGGCAGTCATTTCACCAGAGGAATGAGAGTAATGTGGCAGCCATTTCACCAGAGGAATGATCGTAATGTGGCAGTCATTTCACCAGAGGAATGATCGTAATGTGGCAGTCATTTCACCAGAGGAATGATCGTAATGTGGCAGTCATTTCACCAGAGGAATGATCGTAATGTGGCAGCCATTTCACCAGAGGAATGACAGTAATCTGGCAGTCATTTCACCAGAGGAATGATCGTAATGTGGCAGTCATTTCACCAGAGGAATGACAGTAGTGTGGCAGTCATTTCACCAGAGGAATGATCGTAATGTGGCAGCCATTTCACCAGAGGAATGATCGTAATGTGGCAGTCATTTTTCCAGAGGAATGATCGTAATGTGGCAGTCATTTCACCAGAGGAATGAGAGTAATGTGGCAGTCATTTCCCCAGAGGAATGAGAGTAATGTGGCAGTCATTTTTCCAGAGGAATGAGAGTAATGTGGCAGTCATTTTTCCAGAGGAATGAGAGTAATGTGGCAGTCATTTCACCAGAGGAATGAGAGTAATGTGGCAGTCATTTCACCAGAGGAATGACAGTAATGTAGCAGTCATTTCACCAGAGGAATGACAGTAATGTGGCAGTCATTTCACCAGAGGAATGACAGTAATGTGGCAGTCATTTCACCAGAGGAATGACAGTAATGTGGCAGTCATTTCACCAGAGGAATGATAAAGACAGTAATGTGGCAGTCAATTCACCAGAGGAATGACAGTAATGTGGCAGTCATTTCACCAAAGGAATGATAATGATAGAAATGTGGCAGCCATTTCACCAGAGGAATGACAGTAATGTGGCAGTCATTTCACCAGAGGAAAGACAGTAATGTGGCAGTCATTTCACCAGAGGAATGATAGAAAGACAGTAATGTGGCAGTCATTTCGCCGGAGGAATGACAGTAATGTGGCAGTCATTTCGCCAGAGGAATGGCAGTAATGTGGCAGTCATTTCACCAGAGGAATGATCGTAATGTGGCAGTCATTTCACCAGAGGAATGACAGTAATGTGGCAGTCATTTCACCAGAGGAATGACAGTAATGTGGCAGTCATTTCACCAGAGGAATGACAGTAATGTGGCAGTCATTTCACCAGAGGAATGAGAGTAATGTGGCAGCCATTTCACCAGAGGAATGATCGTAATGTGGCAGTCATTTCACCAGAGGAATGATCGTAATGTGGCAGTCATTTCACCAGAGGAATGATCGTAATGTGGCAGTCATTTCACCAGAGGAATGATCGTAATGTGGCAGCCATTTCACCAGAGGAATGACAGTAATCTGGCAGTCATTTCACCAGAGGAATGATCGTAATGTGGCAGTCATTTCACCAGAGGAATGACAGTAGTGTGGCAGTCATTTCACCAGAGGAATGACAGTAATGTGGCAGCCATTTCACCAGAGGAATGATCGTAATGTGGCAGTCATTTCACCAGAGGAATGAGAGTAATGTGGCAGTCATTTCACCAGAGGAATGAGAGTAATGTGGCAGTCATTTCTCCAGAGGAATGAGAGTAATGTGGCAGTCATTTCACCAGAGGAATGAGAGTAATGTGGCAGTCATTTCACCAGAGGAATGACAGTAATGTAGCAGTCATTTCACCAGAGGAATGACAGTAATGTGGCAGTCATTTCACCAGAGGAATGACAGTAATGTGGCAGTCATTTCACCAGAGGAATGACAGTAATGTGGCAGTCATTTCACCAGAGGAATGATAAAGACAGTAATGTGGCAGTCAATTCACCAGAGGAATGACAGTAATGTGGCAGTCATTTCACCAAAGGAATGATAATGATAGAAATGTGGCAGCCATTTCACCAGAGGAATGGCAGTAATGTGGCAGTCATTTCACCAGAGGAATTATAGTAATGTGGCAGTCATTTCACCAGAGGAATGATAGAAATGTGGCAGTCATTTCACCAGAGGAATTACAGTATTGTGGCAGTCATTTCACCAGAGGAAAGATAGAAAGACAGTAATGTGGCAGTCATTTCACCAGAGGAATGATAGAAATGTGGCAGTCATTTCACCAAAGGAATGATAATGATAGTAATGTGGCAGTCATTTCACCAGAGGAATGAGAGTAATGTGGCAGTCTTTTCACCAGAGGAATTATAGTAATGTGGCAGTCATTTCACCAGAGGAATGACAGTAATGTGGCAGTCATTTCACCAGAGGAATGACAGTAATGTGGCAGTCAATTCACCAGAGGAACGACAGTAATGTGGCAGTCATTTCACCAGAGGAACGACAGTAATGTGGCAGTCATTTCACCAGAGGAACGACAGTAATGTGGCAGTCATTTCACCAGAGGAATGACAGTAATGTGGCAGTCATTTCACCAGAGGAATGAGAGTAATGTGGCAGTCATTTCACCAGAGGAATGAGAGTAATGTGGCAGTCATTTCACCAGAGGAATGAGAGTAATGTGGCAGTCATTTCACCAGAGGAATGAGAGTAATGTGGCAGTCATTTCTCCAGAGGAATGAGAGTAATGTGGCAGTCATTTTTCCAGAGGAATGAGAGTAATGTGGCAGTCATTTCACCAGAGGAATGAGAGTAATGTGGCAGTCATTTCACCAGAGGAATGAGAGTAATGTGGCAGTCATTTCACCAGAGGAATGACAGTAATGTAGCAGTCATTTCACCAGAGGAATGACAGTAATGTGGCAGTCATTTCACCAGAGGAATGACAGTAATGTGGCAGTCATTTCACCAGAGGAATGACAGTAATGTGGCAGTCATTTCACCAGAGGAATGACAGTAATGTGGCAGTCATTTCACCAAAGGAATGATAATGATAGAAATGTGGCAGCCATTTCACCAGAGGAATGGCAGTAATGTGGCAGTCATTTCACCAGAGGAATTATAGTAATGTGGCAGTCATTTCACCAGAGGAATTATAGTAATGTGGCAGTCATTTCACCAGAGGAATGATAGAAATGTGGCAGTCATTTCACCAGAGGAATTACAGTATTGTGGCAGTCATTTCACCAGAGGAAAGATAGAAAGACAGTAATGTGGCAGTCATTTCACCAGAGGAATGATAGAAATGTGGCAGTCATTTCACCAAAGGAATGATAATGATAGTAATGTGGCAGTCATTTCACCAGAGGAATGAGAGTAATGTGGCAGTCATTTCACCAGAGGAATTATAGTAATGTGGCAGTCATTTCACCAGAGGAATGACAGTAATGTGGCAGTCATTTCACCAGAGGAATGACAGTAATGTGGCAGTCAATTCACCAGAGGAATGATCGTAATGTGGCAGTCATTTCACCAGAGGAATGATCGTAATGTGGCAGTCATTTCACCAGAGGAATGATCGTAATGTGGCAGTCATTTCACCAGAGGAATGATCGTAATGTGGCAGCCATTTCACCAGAGGAATGACAGTAATCTGGCAGTCATTTCACCAGAGGAATGATCGTAATGTGGCAGTCATTTCACCAGAGGAATGACAGTAGTGTGGCAGTCATTTCACCAGAGGAATGACAGTAATGTGGCAGCCATTTCACCAGAGGAATGATCGTAATGTGGCAGTCATTTCACCAGAGGAATGAGAGTAATGTGGCAGTCATTTCACCAGAGGAATGAGAGTAATGTGGCAGTCATTTCTCCAGAGGAATGAGAGTAATGTGGCAGTCATTTTTCCAGAGGAATGAGAGTAATGTGGCAGTCATTTCACCAGAGGAATGAGAGTAATGTGGCAGTCATTTCACCAGAGGAATGACAGTAATGTAGCAGTCATTTCACCAGAGGAATGACAGTAATGTGGCAGTCATTTCACCAGAGGAATGACAGTAATGTGGCAGTCATTTCACCAGAGGAATGACAGTAATGTGGCAGTCATTTCACCAGAGGAATGATAAAGACAGTAATGTGGCAGTCAATTCACCAGAGGAATGACAGTAATGTGGCAGTCATTTCACCAAAGGAATGATAATGATAGAAATGTGGCAGCCATTTCACCAGAGGAATGGCAGTAATGTGGCAGTCATTTCACCAGAGGAATTATAGTAATGTGGCAGTCATTTCACCAGAGGAATTATAGTAATGTGGCAGTCATTTCACCAGAGGAATGATAGAAATGTGGCAGTCATTTCACCAGAGGAATTACAGTATTGTGGCAGTCATTTCACCAGAGGAAAGATAGAAAGACAGTAATGTGGCAGTCATTTCACCAGAGGAATGATAGAAATGTGGCAGTCATTTCACCAAAGGAATGATAATGATAGTAATGTGGCAGTCATTTCACCAGAGGAATGAGAGTAATGTGGCAGTCATTTCACCAGAGGAATTATAGTAATGTGGCAGTCATTTCACCAGAGGAATGACAGTAATGTGGCAGTCATTTCACCAGAGGAATGACAGTAATGTGGCAGTCAATTCACCAGAGGAACGACAGTAATGTGGCAGTCATTTCACCAGAGGAACGACAGTAATGTGGCAGTCATTTCACCAGAGGAATGACAGTAATGTGGCAGTCATTTCACCAGAGGAATGACAGTAATGTGGCAGTCATTTCACCAGAGGAATGACAGTAATGTGGCAGTCATTTCACCAGAGGAATGACAGTAATGTGGCAGTCATTTCACCAGAGGAATGACAGTAATGTGGCAGTCATTTCACCAGAGGAATGAGAGTAATGTGGCAGTCATTTCACCAGAGGAATGAGAGTAATGTGGCAGTCATTTCACCAGAGGAATGAGAGTAATGTGGCAGTCATTTCTCCAGAGGAATGAGAGTAATGTGGCAGTCATTTTTCCAGAGGAATGAGAGTAATGTGGCAGTCATTTCACCAGAGGAATGAGAGTAATGTGGCAGTCATTTCACCAGAGGAATGACAGTAATGTAGCAGTCATTTCACCAGAGGAATGACAGTAATGTGGCAGTCATTTCACCAGAGGAATGATAAAGACAGTAATGTGGCAGTCAATTCACCAGAGGAATGACAGTAATGTGGCAGTCATTTCACCAAAGGAATGATAATGATAGAAATGTGGCAGCCATTTCACCAGAGGAATGGCAGTAATGTGGCAGTCATTTCACCAGAGGAATTATAGTAATGTGGCAGTCATTTCACCAGAGGAATTATAGTAATGTGGCAGTCATTTCACCAGAGGAATGATAGAAATGTGGCAGTCATTTCACCAGAGGAATTACAGTATTGTGGCAGTCATTTCACCAGAGGAAAGATAGAAAGACAGTAATGTGGCAGTCATTTCACCAGAGGAATGATAGAAATGTGGCAGTCATTTCACCAAAGGAATGATAATGATAGTAATGTGGCAGTCATTTCACCAGAGGAATGAGAGTAATGTGGCAGTCATTTCACCAGAGGAATTATAGTAATGTGGCAGTCATTTCACCAGAGGAATGACAGTAATGTGGCAGTCATTTCACCAGAGGAATGACAGTAATGTGGCAGTCAATTCACCAGAGGAACGACAGTAATGTGGCAGTCATTTCACCAGAGGAACGACAGTAATGTGGCAGTCATTTCACCAGAGGAATGACAGTAATGTGGCAGTCATTTCACCAGAGGAATGACAGGTATGTGGCAGTCATTTCACCAGAGGAATGATAATGATAGTAATAGTTGATGCCCATCTATTCCTCTCTGTTTTATATTCTAATGCAGCCGTGATGGCGAGCGGGGATGCAGACCCTGATGAGTCTTCTGTTACTTCTGTTACATTGTTTACTTTGCCTGCACTGCTCCATTGTTGATACAATGTATCATCTGTTATAACCAGGAGCACAGACCAGTCTGAGTTGACTTTATGTTGATACAATGTATCATTTCATCTGTTATAACCAAGAGCACAGACCAGTCTGAGTTGACTTTATGTTGATACAATGTATCATCTGTTATAACCAAGAGCACAGACCAGTCTGAGTTGACTTTATGTTGATACAATGTATCATCTGTTATAACCAAGAGCACAGACCAGTCTGAGTTGACTTTATGTTGATACAATGTATCATCTGTTATAACCAGGAGCACAGACCAGTCTGAGTTGACTTTATGTTGATACAATGTATCATTTCACCTGTTATAACCAAGAGCACAGACCAGTCTGAGTTGACTTTATGTTGATACAATGTATCATCTGTTATAACCAGGAGCACAGACCAGTCTGAGTTGACTTTATGTTGATACAATGTATCATTTCATCTGTTATAACCAGGAGCACAGACCAGTCTGAGTTGACTTTATGTTGATACAATGTATCATCTGTTATAACCAGGAGCACAGACCAGTCTGAGTTGACTTTATGTTGATACAATGTATCATCTGTAATAACCAAGAGCACAGACCAGTCTGAGTTGACTTTATGTTGATACAATGTATCATTTCATCTGTTATAACCAGGAGCACAGACCAGTCTGAGTTGACTTTATGTTGATACAATGTATCATCTGTTATAACCAAGAGCACAGACCAGTCTGAGTTGACTTTATGTTGATACAATGTATCATCTGTTATAACCAAGAGCACAGACCAGTCTGAGTTGACTTTATGTTGATACAATGTATCATCTGTTATAACCAAGAGCACAGACCAGTCTGAGTTGACTTTATGTTGATACAATGTATCATTTCACCTGTTATAACCAAGAGCACAGACCAGTCTGAGTTGACTTTATGTTGATACAATGTATCATCTGTTATAACCAGGAGCACAGACCAGTCTGAGTTGACTTTATGTTGATACAATGTATCATTTCATCTGTTATAACCAGGAGCACAGACCAGTCTGAGTTGACTTTATGTTGATACAATGTATCATCTGTTATAACCAGGAGCACAGACCAGTCTGAGTTGACTTTATGTTGATACAATGTATCATCTGTAATAACCAGGAGCACAGACCAGTCTGAGTTGACTTTATGTTGATACAATGTATCATCTGTAATAACCAAGAGCACAGACCAGTCTGAGTTGACTTTATGTTGATACAATGTATCATTTCATCTGTTATAACCAGGAGCACAGACCAGTCTGAGTTGACTTTATGTTGATACAATGTATCATCTGTTATAACCAAGAGCACAGACCAGTCTGAGTTGACTTTATGTTGATACAATGTATCATTTCATCTGTTATAACCAAGAGCACAGACCAGTCTGAGTTGACTTCATGTTGATACAATGTATCATCTGTTATAACCAGGAGCACAGACCAGTCTGAGTTGACTTTATGTTGATACAATGTATCATTTCATCTGTTATAACCAGGAGCACAGACCAGTCTGAGTTGACTTTATGTTGATACAATGTATCATCTGTTATAACCAGGAGCACAGACCAGTCTGAGTTGACTTTATGTTGATACAATGTATCATTTCATCTGTTATAACCAGGAGCACAGACCAGTCTGAGTTGACTTTATGTTGATACAATGTATCATCTGTTATAACCAGGAGCACAGACCAGTCTGAGTTGACTTTATGTTGATACAATGTATCATTTCATCTGTTATAACCAGGAGCACAGACCAGTCTGAGTTGACTTTATGTTGATACAATGTATCATCTGTTATAACCAGGAGCACAGACCAGTCTGAGTTGACTTTATGTTGATACAATGTTTCATCTGTTATAACCAGGAGCACAGACCAGTCTGAGTTGACTTTATGTTGATACAATGTATCATCTGTTATAACCAAGAGCACAGACCAGTCTGAGTTGACTTTATGTTGATACCATGTATCATTTCATCTGTTATAACCAGGAGCACAGACCAGTCTGAGTTGACTTTATGTTGATACCATGTATCATTTCATCTGTTATAACCAGGAGCACAGACCAGTCTGAGTTGACTTTATGTTGATACAATGTATCATCTGTTATAACCAGGAGCACAGACCAGTCTGAGTTGACTTTATGTTGATACAATGTATCATCTGTTATAACCAGGAGCACAGACCAGTCTGAGTTGACTTTATGTTGATACAATGTATAATTTCATCTGTTATAACCAGGAGCACAGACCAGTCTGAGTTGACTTTACAAGTTCACTGTCAAATTGAGAAATTGTGACAAACTCAACTAAAAGAAGAAGAAACTTTATTATGAAGCCAAGATCAATGATATAAAGAATAATGGGAGTACTTTAAATGGAATTATGGGTAGAATTCAACCTCATCTTTCATCCAATCAGATGGCTTTATTCATCACAAAACCATTTGATGTTGCCAATTTATTTTATTGATTACTTCATTGGCAAAGTGGGTTAGGGTTAGGCAGGAAATGGCAACAGGAAACTTAGGCAGGGAATGCCAACAGGAAACTTAGGCAGGGAATGCCAACAACGAACAGTGAACAATTGTATTCATGCATAAAAAAACTAATAATGAAAGAAAAACATTTCAAGTTGGAATTCTGTCAAGTTAGTGTGGCAGAGGTGGAACAATTGTTGTTAACGAACCAATAATGACAAACCTCCTGGCATCGACAACTTAGATGGAAAGCTACTGAGGATGGTAGCTGACTCTATAGCCACTCCTATCTGTCATATTTTTAATCTGAGCCTAAGAGGAAAGTCTTTGTCCTCAGGCCTGGAGGGAAGCCAAAGTCATTCCGCTACCCAAGAGTGGTAAAGCCGCCTTTACTGGTTCTAACAGCAGACCTATCAGCTTGCTGCCAGCTCTTAGCAAACTGTTGGGGAAAAAATGGTGTTTGATCAAGTACAATGCTATTTCTCTGTAAACAAATGAACAACAGACTTTCAGCATGTTTATAGAGAAGGGCACTCAACATGTACTGCACTGACACACATGACTGATGATTGATTGAACGAAATGGATAATTAGTTAGATTGTGGGAGCTGCATTGTTAGATTTCAGGGCAGCTTTTGATATTATTGACCATAACATGTTGTTGATAAACATATGTGTTATGACTTTTCAACCTCTGCCATATCGTGGATTCAGAGCTTATCTATCTAATAGAACTCAGGGGGTTTCTTTTAGTGGAAGCTTCTCTAATGTCAAACATGTAAAGTTTGGTGTACCGCAGGGGAGCTCTCTAGGCCCTCTACTCTTTTTTTTTCTATATGACCCATATTACCAGAAGTTATCTTTTATTTCTTTCTACTGGGATTCGTGCACATTTGATAAAATTTCACAACCACGTCGCGGGCTGTTTTAAACTAATCCCAGGTTGCTAATTATTGGTTTGATAACAAACAACGTCATGTTACCTAGCTAGCTAACAACCTGGTAACTTCACACTAGGTTTAGGCACATCTGATTGGTCCAGGAAGAAAGGAAAAGGGTTTGCTACTCGTGAGATGTGATTCCAAGGTAGGATTCATATAGGCCTAATGGCAGACTAAACTCTATAGGATTCGTATAGGCCTAATGGCAGTCTAAACTATATAGGATTAATATAGGCCTAATGGGAGACTAAACTATATAGGATTCATATAGGCCTAATGTGAGACTAAACTATAAAACAACTCTCTCTTTCTGCTGCTCCTTACATTTTGTTTGGTGCCTAACATTTTAAAGTTGGGAGGTTGTGTGTGTGTGTGTGTGTGTGTGTTAACTGAACAGTGAAGCAGGTTTCATGCAGTGTTGTCCCCTGACTGACACAATGACATACAGACCATTATGCTTGCATATTCCTTCCTGCCATTACTCCAGACCAATCACAGCTCGGCCTTTGCAAATATGAGCCAATCAACCAATCTATGCAGCATCCTATTATACAGTGTGAAGTTAAATTCAATGTGTAGTATTGACTAGAAGGATTAATTTCAGTGACAGGATTTTAGAAAACAAACACGTGTCCGGGGGACGGGGTGAACAGAATGCTAGGCCACGGGGCGAACAGGCCACGGGGCGAACAGGATGCTAGGCCACGGGGCGAACAGGCCACGGGGCGAACAGGATGCTAGGCCACGGGGCGAACAGGCCACGGGGCGAACAGGATGCTAGGCCACGGGGCGAACAGGATGCTAGGCCACGGGGCGAACAGGCCACGGGGCGAACAGGATGCTAGGCCACGGGGCGAACAGGATGCTAGGCCACGGGGCGAACAGGATGCTAGGCGAACAGGATGCTAGGCCACGGGGCGAACAGGATGCTAGGCCACGGGGCGAACAGGATGCTAGGCCACGGGGCGAACAGGATGCTAGGCCACGGGGCGAACAGGATGCTAGGCCACGGGGCGAACAGGATGCTAGGCCACGGGGCGAACAGGATGCTAGACCACGGGGCGAACAGGATGCTAGGCCACGGGGCGAACAGGCCACGGGGCGAACAGGCCACGGGGCGAACAGGCCACGGGGCGAACAGGCCACGGGGCGAACAGGCCACGGGGCGAACAGGCCACGGCGCGAACGGGCCGCTAGGCCACGGGGCGAACAGGCCACGGGGCGAACAGGATGCTAGGCCACGGGGCGAACAGGATGCGGGGCCACTTTTTTTTCCCTCCATCGATATCGCGATACTAATTGGTAGTAATTGGCCCAACCAGCCTAACGATCATTCCAAAGCTGGTTGTCCCAAGTGGCACCCTATTCCCTACATATAGTGCACTACATTTGACTAAGTAGTTCCACTCCCTCCTCCCACGCTGTCCTCCCACCACCGTTCTCCCACGCCCTCCTCCCACCATCATTCTCTCCTCCCACCACGTAAACCTATGATTTCTTTGTTTTTGGGGATCCAGCTGCAGGCGTCGTACCCATCTCTCCCTCCACTCCCCCGGATCTATCCCAGGTGCCTCTCCCTCCACCCACCACTCCCCCGGGTTCTATCCCAGGTGCCTCTCCCTCCACCCACCACTCCCCCCGGGTGCTATCCCAGGTGCCTCTCGCCTCTCCCTCCACCCACCACTCCCCCCGGGTTCTATCCCAGGTGCCTCTCCCTCCACCCACCACTCCCCCCGGGTTCTATCCCAGGTGCCTCTCCCCACGGGTTCTATCCCAGGTGCCTCTCCCTCCACCCACCACTCCCCCCGGGTTCAATCCCAGGTGCCTCTCCCTCCACATACCCCTCCACCCGGGTTCTATCCCAGGTGCCTCTCCCCTCCACCCACCCCTCCCCCCGGGTTCTATCCCAGGTGCCTCTCCCTCCACCCACCCCTCCCCCCGGGTTCTATCCCAGGTGCCTCTCCCTCCACCCACCACTCCCCCCGGGTGCTATCCCAGGGGTGCTATCCTAGCCGTTCCAACATTAGAGGAGAGAGGGATCTGTTCTCTAGCCGTTCCAACGTTAGAGTAACGGTAATGAGGAGAGGGATCTGTTCTCTAGCCGTTCCAACGTTTGAGTAACGGTAATGAGGAGAGGGATCTGTTCTCTAGCCGTTCCAACGTTTGAGTAACGGTAATGAGGAGAGGGATCTGTTCTCTAGCCGTTCCAACGTTTGAGTAACGGTAATGAGGAGAGGGATCTGTTCTCTAGCCGTTCCAACGTTTGAGTAACGGTAATGAGGAGAGAGATCTGTTCTCTAGCCGTTGTAACGGTAATGAGGAGAGGGATCTGTTCTCTAGCCGTTGTAACGGTAATGAGGAGAGGGATCTGTTCTCTAGCCGTTCCAACGTTTGAGTAACGGTAATGAGGAGATGGATCTGTTCTCTAGCCGTTCCAACGTTTGAGTAACGGTAATGAGGAGAGGGATCTGTTCTCTAGCCGTTCCAACGTCAGAGTAACGGTAATGAGAGGGATCTGTTCTCTAGCCGTTGTAACGGTAATGAGGAGAGGGATCTGTTCTCTAGCCGTTCCAACGTTTGAGTAACGGTAATGAGGAGAGGGATCTGTTCTCTAGCCGTTCCAACGTTTGAGTAACGGTAATGAGGAGAGGGATCTGTTCTCTAGCCGTTCCAACGTTTGAGTAACGGTAATGAGGAGAGGGATCTGTTCTCTAGCCGTTGTAACGGTAATGAGGAGAGGGATCTGTTCTCTAGCCGTTCCAACATCAGAGTAACGGTAATGAGGAGAGGGATCTGTTCTCTAGCTGTTCCAATGTCAGAGTAACGGTAATGAGAGGGATCTGTGATGTGCTGCAGGGTCTGTCTCTAATAATCAGAGACATGTCTGGTTAAACTGCTTTTGCTGGGAATGAGGAGAGGGATCTGTGATGTGCTGCAGGGTCTGTCTCTAATAATCAGAGACATGTCTGGTTTTGCTGGGAATGAGGAGAGGGATCTGTGATGTGCTGCAGGGTCTGTCTCTATTAATCAGAGACATGTCTGGTTAAACTGCTTTTGCTGGGAATGAGGGTTCCCATCCAGCGGTTTACATATTTAATATTGCCACAGTCATCCCGCTTAGAATAACAAGAAATCAGCCAGCATGGCATTATTGAACTTCCTGTATTCCACATTGGTCACACGCTAGAGTATAGCGCGAACCAACCACAGCTATTTCATCATGGTATGAAATAGGATACTGTTTTTTCTGTGTATTTAGTTTGCTTTGTCTCTATGACCTATATACATTTGTCCATGTTTCACATCTTGCATAAGCATTTCTTGCAAGTAAGCATTTCACTGTACTGCGCTGACACTGCACTGACACTGCGCTGACACTGCGCTGACACTGCACTGACACTGCACTGTACTGCGCTGACACTGCACTGTACTGCGCTGACACTGCGCTGACACTGCACTGTACTGCGCTGACACTGCGCTGACACTGCACTGACACTGCACTGACACTGCACTGACACTGCGCTGACACTGACACTGCGCTGACACTGACACTGCGCTGACACTGACACTGCGCTGACACTGACACTGCGCTGACACTGACACTGCGCTGACACTGACACTGCGCTGACACTGACACTGCGCTGACACTGCGCTGACACTGACACTGACACTACGCTGACACTGACACTACGCTGACACTGACACTACGCTGACACTGACACTACGCTGACACTGACACTACGCTGACGCTGGCACTACACTGACGCTGACACTACGCTGACGCTGACACTGACACTGACACTACGCTGACACTGACACTGACACTGCGCTGACACTGCGCTGACACTGACACTGACACTGCGCTGACACTGACACTGCGCTGACACTGACGCTGACACTACGCTGACACTGACACTGACACTGCGCTGACACTGACACTGACACTGCGCTGACACTGCGCTGACACTGACACTGACACTGCGCTGACACTGACACTACGCTGACACTGACGCTGACACTACGCTGACGCTGACACTACGCTGACGCTGACACTACGCTGACGCTGACACTACGCTGACACTACGCTGACGCTGACACTACGCTGACGCTGACACTGACACTACGCTGACACTGACACTGACACTACGCTGACACTGACACTACGCTGACACTGACGCTGACACTACGCTGACGCTGACACTGACACTGACACTACGCTGACACTGACACTACGCTGACACTGACACTACGCTGACAAAAAAACAGTTTGATTTGCAGTTTGATTTGAATGCCAGATGTTTCTGCCATTATAGTGAAAACCTCTGGGGTTCTCAGGAGCTCGTCTCTGTCTCCAAGGAGGACGTCTCCTTAAACTAAATACTTGAGATGAGGTTGAACTGTCCGTTCTCTCTCTCTCTCTCTGTGTCTCAGTGGTGGGTTTTTCTGGGCTTTGCAGAAAGTTTGGGCCTCCGTGATGGCACACGTCTGGTTCCAGACCTCCGGAGTGATCCACAGAAACATGCTTCTCTCTTTCCTTTGGAAGCCTCAGAATGTTTGGCAGTGACACACACACACACACACATACACATACACATACACATACACATACACATACACACACACACACACACACACACACACACACTGAGAACAATGTCCTCAGAGTAACATATATCATTCCTCCTGTTGCCAGACATAATCTATGTCCCAAATGGCACCCTGTTCCCTATATAGCGCACACTATTTAACGTTTTTTTTAAGTGAACTTTTTTGGTCCAAAGTAGTGCACTATATAGGGAAAAGGGTGCCATTTTGAAATGCAGACCTAATCTCTCTCTGGCACCAGTTGACTTTTAGTTTTATAGAAGCCAGAATTCTCAGAACTGTTTCCATGACCAGATATGCTGGTTTGAGATCAGGTCTCCTTTTGGTTTGAGATCAGGTCTCCTTTTGGTTTTGTGGGAATGCGTTGCCTTATAGGAAGATGTCTGTTATATTCTACTGTCTGTCTGTCTACCTGTCAGACGTGAGGCAGAACACGGTGTCTGCTAAGGGATGAATGGGTTAGGGTAAAATGCCTGTCACTGTGTAGTAGGTGTGCTAACATGCTAGCCTATATATGGTTTTTACCATAGCGATGCTAACATGCTAGCCTGTGTATAGCCTACATCAGACTGGTTAAATACAAGCCTGCACAGTAGTCGATTGCTAAACTGCTAACCTATATGTGTTAACAGCAGATATGCTAACGAGTCTGCTTGTTCCCACCTCTACAGAGGAGTCCCCCATAGTGTACTGTAGGTATGCTAAAATACTAGCCTATATAGGGTTTTTACCATAGCGATGCTAACATGCTAGCCTGTGCATAGCCTACATCAGACTGCTTAAATACTGCTAACCTATATGGGTTTACAGAAGATATGCTAACGAGTCTGCTTGTTCCCACCTCTAAAGAGGAGTACCCCATGGTGTACTGTAGGTATGCTAAAATGCTAGCCTATATATGGTTTTTACCATAGCGATGCTAATGTGCTAACCTGAGAGTGTTGCTTTGTTTCTCTCTACAGAAGAGTCCTCCACAGCGCTGAAGATAGCTTCCTACATCCTGATAGGTGTCGGTGGTCTCTCCATGTTGATGGGCTTCCTGGGTTGCCTGGGGGCTATCTACGAGATCCGCTGTCTGCTGGGCCTGGTGAGCACACACACACAGGCACACACACACAGGCACACACACACACAGGCCTGTCTGGTCTAACTCGCAATCAGTGGTGCACAAATCTAAAGTCAAAACCATCTTTAAAACATTGCTGGCATCTCCAAAATCTACACTGAGTGTACAAAACATTAGGAACACCTGCTCCTTCCATGACATGGACTGACCAGGTGAATCCAGGTTAAAGATATAATCCCTTATTGATGTCACTTCAAATCAGTGTAGATGAAGGGGAGGAGATGGGTTAAAGAAGGATTTGTAAGCCTTGAGACAATTGAGACATGGATTGTGTATGTGTGCCATTCAGAGGGTGAATGGACAAGACAAAAGATTGAAGTGCCTTTGAACAGGGTATAGTAGTAGGTGCCAAGCGCACCAGTTTGAGTGTGTCAAGAACTGCAACGTAGCTGGGTTTTTCACACTCAACAGTTTCCCTGTGTGTTTCAAGAATGGTCCATCACCCAAAGGACATCCAGCCAACTTGACACAACTGTAGGAAGCATTGGAGTCAACATGGGCCAGCATCCCTGTGGAAGGCTTTCGACACCTTGTAGAGACCCTGTGGAAGGCTTTCAACACCTTGTAGAGTCCCTGTGGAACGCTTTCAACACCTTGTAGAGTCCATGACCCAGATGAATTGAGGCTGTTATGAGGACAAAAAGGGGCTGCAACTCAATATTAGGAAGGTGTTCCTAATGTTTTGTCCACTCAGTGTATGCTAGTGTGAATGCATTACAAACTACTGCTACTGTACAGGGAGGAGTCGCTCACAAAGCCCTGTGGCTGTTCCAGTTGGATATTATAGCAACAGAAAGCCCCGTGGCTGTTCCAGTTGGATATTATAGCAACACAAAGCCCCGTGGCTGTTCCAGTTGGATATTATAGCAACACAAAGCCCTGTGGCTGTTCCAGTTGGATATTATAGCAACAGAAAGCCCCGTGGCTGTTCCAGTTGGATATTATAGCAACAGAAAGCCCCGTGGCTGTTCCAGTTGGATATTATAGCAACAGAAAGCCCCGTGGCTGTTCCAGTTGGATATTATAGCAACAGAAAGCCCCGTGGCTGTTCCAGTTGGATATTATAGCAACACAAAGCCCCGTGGCTGTTCCAGTTGGATATTATAGCAACACAAAGCCCTGTGGCTGTTCCAGTTGGATATTATAGCAACACAAAGCCCTGTGGCTGTTCCAGTGGATATTATAGCAACACAAAGCCCTGTGGCTGTTCCAGTTGGATATTATAGCAACACAAAGCCCTGTGGCTGTTCCAGTGGATATTATAGCAACACAAAGCCCTGTGGCTGTTCCAGTTGGATATTATAGCAACAGAAAGCCCCGTGGCTGTTCCAGTTGGATATTATAGCAACACAAAGCCCCGTGGCTGTTCCAGTTGGATATTATAGCAACAGAAAGCCCCGTGGCTGTTCCAGTTGGATATTGTAGCAACAGAAAGCCCCGTGGCTGTTCCAGTTCGATATTATAGCAACACAAAGCCCTGTGGCTGTTCCAGTTGGATATTATAGCAACAGAAAGCCCCGTGGCTGTTCCAGTTGGATATTATAGCAACACAAAGCCCTGTGGCTGTTCCAGTTGGATATTATAGCAACAGAAAGCCCTGTGGCTGTTCCAGTTGGATATTGTAGCAACAGAAAGCCCCGTGGCTGTTCCAGTTGGATATTGTAGCAACAGAAAGCCCCGTGGCTGTTCCAGTTGGATATTATAGCAACAGAAAGCCCCGTGGCTGTTCCAGTTGGATATTGTAGCAACAGAAAGCCCCGTGGCTGTTCCAGTTGGATATTGTAGCAACAGAAAGCCCCGTGGCTGTTCCAGTTGGATATTATAGCAACAGAAAGCCCCGTGGCTGTTCCAGTTGGATATTATAGCAACACAAAGCCCTGTGGCTGTTCCAGTTCGATATTGTAGCAACACAAAGCCCTGTGGCTGTTCCAGTTGGATATTATAGCAACAGAAAGCCCCGTGGCTGTTCCAGTTGGATATTATAGCAACACAAAGCCCCGTGGCTGTTCCAGTTGGATATTATAGCAACAGAAAGCCCCGTGGCTGTTCCAGTTGGATATTATAGCAACACAAAGCCCTGTGGCTGTTCCTGTTGGATATTATAGCAACAGAAAGCCCCGTGGCTGTTCCAGTTGGATATTATAGCAACACAAAGCCCTGTGGCTGTTCCAGTTGGATATTGTAGCAACAGAAAGCCCCGTGGCTGTTCCAGTTCGATATTATAGCAAAAGAACGCCCTGTGGCTGTTCCAGTTGGATATTGTAGCAACAGAAAGCCCCGTGGCTGTTCCAGTTGGATATTATAGCAACACAAAGCCCTGTGGCTGTTCCAGTGGATATTATAGCAACACAAAGCCCCGTGGCTGTTCCAGTTGATATTATAGCAACAGAAAGCCCCGTGGCTGTTCCTGTTGGATATTATAGCAACACAAAGCCCTGTGGCTGTTCCAGTTGGATATTGTAGCAACAGAAAGCCCTGTGGCTGTTCCAGTTGGATATTGTAGCAACATAAAGCCCTGTGGCTGTTCCAGTTGGATATTGTAGCAACAGAAAGCCCTGTGGCTGTTCCAGTTGGATATTGTAGCAACATAAAGCCCTGTGGCTGTTCCAGTTGGATATTGTAGCAACAGAAAGCCCCGTGGCTGTTCCAGTTGGATATTGTAGCAACAGAAAGCCCCGTGGCTGTTCCAGTTGGATATTGTAGCAACATAAAGCCCTGTGGCTGTTCCTGTTGGATATTGTAGCAACATAAAGCCCCGTGGCTGTTCCAGTTGGATATTGTAGCAACATAAAGCCCTGTGGCTGTTCCTGTTGGATATTGTAGCAACAGAAAGCCCCGTGGCTGTTCCTGTTGGATATTGTAGCAACATAAAGCCCTGTGGCTGTTCCTGTTGGATATTGTAGCAACAGAAAGCCCTGTGGCTGTTCCAGTGGATAATATAGCAACACAAAGCCCCGTGGCTGTTCCAGTTGGATATTGTAGCAACAGAAAGCCCCGTGGCTGTTCCAGTTGGATATTGTAGCAACAGAAAGCCCTGTGGCTGTTCCTGTTGGATATTGTAGCAACATAAAGCCCTGTGGCTGTTCCAGTTGGATATTGTAGCAACATAAAGCCCTGTGGCTGTTCCTGTTGGATATTATAGCAACAGAAAGCCCTGTGGCTGTTCCTGTTGGATATTATAGCAACACAAAGCCCTGTGGCTGTTCCAGTTGGATATTGTAGCAACAGAAAGCCCCGTGGCTGTTCCAGTTCGATATTATAGCAAAAGAACGCCCTGTGGCTGTTCCAGTTGGATATTGTAGCAACAGAAAGCCCCGTGGCTGTTCCAGTTGGATATTATAGCAACACAAAGCCCTGTGGCTGTTCCAGTGGATATTATAGCAACACAAAGCCCCGTGGCTGTTCCAGTTGATATTATAGCAACAGAAAGCCCCGTGGCTGTTCCTGTTGGATATTATAGCAACACAAAGCCCTGTGGCTGTTCCAGTTGGATATTGTAGCAACAGAAAGCCCTGTGGCTGTTCCAGTTGGATATTGTAGCAACATAAAGCCCTGTGGCTGTTCCAGTTGGATATTGTAGCAACAGAAAGCCCTGTGGCTGTTCCAGTTGGATATTGTAGCAACATAAAGCCCTGTGGCTGTTCCCGTTGGATATTGTAGCAACAGAAAGCCCCGTGGCTGTTCCAGTTGGATATTGTAGCAACAGAAAGCCCCGTGGCTGTTCCAGTTGGATATTGTAGCAACATAAAGCCCTGTGGCTGTTCCTGTTGGATATTGTAGCAACATAAAGCCCCGTGGCTGTTCCAGTTGGATATTGTAGCAACATAAAGCCCTGTGGCTGTTCCTGTTGGATATTGTAGCAACAGAAAGCCCCGTGGCTGTTCCTGTTGGATATTGTAGCAACATAAAGCCCTGTGGCTGTTCCTGTTGGATATTGTAGCAACAGAAAGCCCTGTGGCTGTTCCAGTGGATAATATAGCAACACATAGCCCCGTGGCTGTTCCAGTTGGATATTGTAGCAACAGAAAGCCCCGTGGCTGTTCCAGTTGGATATTGTAGCAACAGAAAGCCCTGTGGCTGTTCCTGTTGGATATTGTAGCAACATAAAGCCCTGTGGCTGTTCCTGTTGGATATTGTAGCAACATAAAGCCCTGTGGCTGTTCCTGTTGGATATTATAGCAACAGAAAGCCCTGTGGCTGTTCCTGTTGGATATTGTAGCAACATAAAGCCCTGTGGCTGTTCCAGTTGGATATTGTAGCAACATAAAGCCCTGTGGCTGTTCCTGTTGGATATTGTAGCAACAGAAAGCCCTGTGGCTGTTCCAGTGGATAATATAGCAACACAAAGCCCCGTGGCTGTTCCAGTTGGATATTGTAGCAACAGAAAGCCCCGTGGCTGTTCCAGTTGGATATTGTAGCAACAGAAAGCCCTGTGGCTGTTCCTGTTGGATATTGTAGCAACATAAAGCCCTGTGGCTGTTCCTGTTGGATATTGTAGCAACATAAAGCCCTGTGGCTGTTCCTGTTGGATATTATAGCAACAGAAAGCCCTGTGGCTGTTCCTGTTGGATATTGTAGCAACATAAAGCCCTGTGGCTGTTCCTGTTGGATATTGTAGCAGCGTCTAGGAGATGATGTGGAAGTTCACATCCTAGTCAATTATTTACGTACATAGTTGAATACATAATGCATTTATATTTGAAGGCAAAGTGGTGTTGATGTCTGAACGATGCTGCAGGGGATGATGTCTGAACGATGCTGCAGGGGATGGTGTCGGGTGTTTGGGTGGATGTGTTTATGCATTGTTATGATGGACTGTTGCCACGGTGATGTCATCTCATATATCCCATGATCCTCTCTTCCTCCCCAGTACTTCACCTGCCTGCTGCTGATTCTGATTGGTCAGGTGGCAGCCGGTGTACTCATCTACTTCCAGAAGGACCTGGTGAGTGATGTCACTTCCTGTTTACACCTGTTGTTGGTCGAGTTCAGGAAAGAGAAATGTCAGAAAAGTATGTAATTTTGTAATTCAGCAGACACACTTATCCACTGTGACTTACAGGAGCAATTAGGGTTAAGTGCCTTGCTCAAGGGCACATCGACAGATTTTTTTAACTAGTCAGCTCGGGGATTCGAACCAGCAATATTTTGGTTACTGGCCCAAAGCTCTTAACGGCCGCTGCTCTGAACCACTAGACTACATGTCTGTTCTACACGGTGTGTCTGTGCACCTGGACATTCCAGAATGTTGAACCCACCTGAACACAACCTGTTCTGAAGAAAATGACTCACTACACCCTTGAGACAACACCTTGTTCTGAGACTGATTACACCTTATTACTTTCAGTCAGAACACGCTACCAAAAGCTGTGTTAATGCATTCTATAGGACCAGAATAACATATACATTCTATAGGGCCAGAATAACACATACATTCTATAGGACAAGAACAACGTATACATTCTATAGGACCAGAACAACATATACATTCTACTGGACCAGAACAACATTCTATAGGACCAGAACAACATATACATTCTATAGGACCAGAATAACATATACATTCTACTGGACCAGAACCACATTCTATAGGACCAGAACAACATATACATTTTACTGGACCAGAACAACATTCTATAGGACCAGAACAACATATACATTCTACTGGACCAGAACAACATATACATTCTACTGGACCAGAATAACATATACATTCTACTGGACCAGAATAACATATACATTCTACTGGACCAGAAAAACATTCTATAGGACCAGAACAACATATACATTCTATAGGACCAGAATAACATATACATTCTACTGGACCAGAACCACATTCTACTGGACCAGAACAACATTCTATAGGACCAGAACAACATATACATTCTATAGGACCAGAATAACATATACATTCTACTGGACCAGAACAACATATACATTCTACTGGACCAGAACAACATATACATTCTACTGGACCAGAACAACATATACATTCTACTGGACCAGAATAACATTCTATAGGACCAGAATAACATTCTATAGGACCAGAATAACATGTACATTCTACTGGACCAGAACAACATATACATTCTATAGGACCAGAACAACATATACATTCTGTAGGGCCAGAATAACATATACATTCTGTAGGGCCAGAATAACATTCTACTGGACCAGAACAACATGTACATTCTATAGGACCAGAACAACATTCTATAGGACCAGAACAACATATACATTCTCTAGGGCCAGAACAACATATACATTCTATAGGACCAGAAGAACATTCTATAGGCCCAGAACAACATATACATTCTACTGGACCAGAACAACATTCTATAGGACCAGAATAACATATACATTCTACTGGACCAGAATAACATATACATTCTATAGGACCAGAAGAACATTCTATAGGACCAGAACAACATATACATTCTACTGGACCAGAACAACATATACATTCTATAGGACCAGAACAACATTCTATAGGACCAGAACAACATTCTACAGGACCAGAACAACATGTACATTCTACTGGACCAGAACAACATATACATTCTATAGGACCAGAACAACATTCTATAGGACCAGAACAACATTCTACTGGACCAGAACAACATATACATTCTATAGGACCAGAACAACATAGACTTGTAGAATAATAGGGAAGACATCAAAATGAAATAACACATATGGAACTAGGCACTAGTGTAGTGGTGGTGATTATTGTTTAAGGAGGCCTTGGCCCCAGGAGGACCAGAGGAAAGCCTGGCCAGGTGTGTGTCTGTCAATGAGAGGAAGTAAGCAGAGGGGTCAGAGAGAGGTGTGCATGTCGGTGAGGAGAGGGGTCAGAGAGAGAGGTGTGTGTCGGTGAGGAGAGGGGTCAGAGAGAGAGGTGACTGCTGCTCGTAGGAACACACTCACACCAGCTGGAGGGATGTGTGAACACAGATGTGGATAATTGGAGAAACATGCACACACACACACCTTCTATAACTTTCTAGCTGGTTTGGAATGACCTAGCAGATTGTAGCAGAAGATATAGACTTGTAATGGAACAGAACCCATCCTGGCTGGATAGGATAGTTTGGCTTGGTTCAGCCACCTCAACCACACACACACACACACACACACACACACACACACACACACACACACACACACACACACACACACACACACACTCTCTCCCAGTGGACCTGAAGGGAAACATCTGACTAGGAAACGCCGTAAAGCTGAAATCCACCTCTCAGACACAAATGTTGTGTGAGTCCCAAACGGCACCCTCTTCACTCTAGTACACTACTTAGGGAGGAGGATGCCATTTGGGACAGCCATATATATTATCCCTGATGTATCCCTGAAGTAGTACACTATATAGGGAAGAGGGTGCTGTTTGGGACAGCCATACATTTTATCCCTGAAGTAGTGCACTACTTAGGGAAGAGGGTGCTGTTTGGGACAGCCATAGATATTATCCCTGAAGTAGTACACTACTTAGGGAAGAGGGTGCTGTTTGGGACAGCCATAGATATTATCCCTGAAGTAGTACACTATATAGGAAAGAGGGTGTTGTTTGGGACAGCCATACATTTTATCCCTGAAGTAGTGCACTACTTAGGGAAGAGGGTGCTGTTTGGGACAGCCATAGATATTATCCCTGAAGTAGTACACTACTTAGGGAAGAGGGTGCTGTTTGGGACAGCCATAGATATTATCCCTGAAGTAGTACACTATATAGGAAAGAGGGTGTTGTTTGGGACAGCCATAGATATTATCCCTGAAGTAGTGCACTACTTAGGGAAGAGGGTGCTGTTTGGGACAGAAGCTTCCCTGAAGCTTCCTGCTTTTTGGATCTGAAATAGAACCAAGTCTGGATCTAACATTTAACATTCATTTTTTAAATTTTATTTCACCTTTATTTAACCAGGTAGGCCAGATCACCTTTATTTAACCAGGTAGGCCAGATCACCTTTATTTAACCAGGTAGACCAGATCACCTTTATTTAACCAGGTAGACCAGATCACCTTTATTTAACCAGGTAGATCAGATCACCTTTATTTAACCAGGTAGACCAGGTCACCTTTATTTAACCAGGTAGACCAGATCACCTTTATTTAACCAGGTAGACCAGATCACCTTTATTTAACCAGGTAGACCAGATCACCTTTATTTAACCAGGTAGATCAGATCACCTTTATTTAACCAGGTAGACAACAAGTTCTCATTTACAACTGCAACCTGGCCATGATAGAGCAAAGCAGTGCGACACAAACAACAACAGAGTTACACATGGAGTAAAACAAACTTACAGTCAATAACACAATAGAAAAGTCTATATACAGTGAGTGCAAATGAGGTAAGGCAATAAATAGGCCACAGTGGCAAAGTAATTACAATTTAGCAATTAAACACTGGAGTGACAGATGTGCAGATGATGAATGTGTAAGTAGAGATACTGGGATGAATATATATAATAACAGTATGGGGATGAGGTAGTTGAGTGGGCTGTTTACAGATGGGCTATTTACAGATGGGCTGTGTACAGGTACAGTGATCTGTGAGCTGCTCTGACAGCCGATGCTTAAAGTTAGTGAGGGAGGATGTGCGTCTCCAGCTTCAGGGATTTAGGTAGGTAGGAAGGGAGATATGATCCTCCCCTACCACCACACTGAGGCCTCTCCCTACCACCACACTGAGGCCTCTCCCTACCACCACACTGAGGCCTCTCCAGATGTGCGTCTCCAATGGGATTTTACAGCATCAGCCGGCGGCTGCAGCCTCTCTGCCAGATGGACAAGACTGGACATGTTGCTGCTTCAGTACTTTAAACAAGATCTGATTTCTCAGTAATACTCTGTTCACTATAACTAAGCATTTCAACACAACAGACATGTTCAAATCATGTAGCTAACCACGCTGGGCCCGCCGCTGGGCCCGCCGCTGGGCCCGTCGCTGGGCCCGCCGCTGGGCCCGCCGCTGGGCCTACGGTTGAGAAGGAGGTGAGGATATAGGAAGTGAGGAGATGGGAAGCGAGGAATGTTGGAAAGGCTCCTTGAGAGAGCACATGTCTCACCATAGGAAGACATGCCAGGTCTCCCTTCTGACCTCAATGAGACTTCCTGGTTCAATAAACGCGTTTCAACAACCATCGAACATGAACTTCCTGTCGCTCTGCTCTTTAACGACACACACCTGAAAGCTTTTAGGGTGGCAGAAAAAAACTCTGACCCAAATGTAGCCCCTTTCCCTATATAATGCACTACTTTTGACTGGAGCCCTATTCCCTATATAGTGCACTACTTTTGACTGGAGCCCTATTCCCTATATAGTGCACTACTTTTGACTGGAGCCCTATTCCCTATATAGTGCACTACTTTTGACTGGAGCCCTATTCCCTATATAGTGCACTACTTTTGACTGGAGCCCTATTCCCTATATAGTGCACTACTTTTGACTGGAGCCCTATACACCCTTGTTAAAAGTAGTGCACTATAAAGGGAATAGGGTGCCATTTGGGAGAGAGAGCCTCTTTATCTGCCCTGATTCAACAGAGAAGGAAAGGGGAGGGGTCAGAGATGAGTGGGAGGGGTCAGAGATGAGTGGGAGGGGTCAGAGATGAGTGGGAGGGGTGAGGGATGAGTGGGAGGGGTCAGAGATGAGTGGGAGGGGTCAGAGATGAGTGGGAGGGGTCAGAGATGAGTGGCAGGGGTCAGGGATGAGTGGGAGGGGTCAGGGATGAGTGGAAGGGGTCAGGGATGAGTGGGAGGGGTCAGAGATGAGTGGAAGGGGTCAGGGATGAGTGGGAGGGGTCAGGGATGAGTGGGAGGGGTCAGGGATGAGTGGGAGGGGTCAGGGATGAGTGGGAGGGGTCAGAGATGAGTGGGAGGGGTCAGAGATGAGTGGGAGGGGTCAGAGATGAGTGGGAGCCGTAACATCTACACATTACAAAACAATGCTAGTTTTCAATAGTCAGGGATATTTTTCTACAGGAATTTACTCAGATTTATTCAACTGATTTGTATCTCTAGTTCTGGGCATTGTATTTTCTCTCCAGGTTTTGTGTTTGTGTTTAGAAACTTTTAGAGTAGTTTAGAAACCAACACTGGCTGTCTGATTTGACTCATTGAATGACTGGTTTACTGACTGGTTTCCCCCCCCCCTTTTCTCTCTCTCGTCTGTCTCTGTGTCTCTCTGTCTCTCTCTGTCTCAGCTAAATAAGGAGATGTCCAACATCGTGACCCAGATCCTGAGCAACTACCCTGGCAAGAACAGCACCACCGAGCAGGCCTGGGATTACATACAGAGGACGGTGAGAGGAGAGCACAGATCTAGGATCATCTTCCCTTAACTCTAACCATTTAGAACTACGGGGGGAGGGGGGGGTATTTTGACTTGCAACGGAGGTCAATTCCAACCAGTTCAAAAGTCACCACACCAGTCGACCAAAAGTGGTTTAACAGGACCTGTAGTTTTTACGGTAAAGTCACCACACCAGTCGACCAAAAGAGGTTTAACAGGACCTGTAGTTTTTACGGTAAAGTCACCACACCAGTCGACCAAAAGAGGTTTAACAGGACCTGTAGTTTTTACGGTAAAGTCACCACACCAGTCGACCAAAAGAGGTTTAACAGGACCTGTAGTTTTTACGGTAAAGTCACCACACCAGTCGACCAAAAGAGGTTTAACAGGACCTGTAGTTTTTACGGTAAAGTCACCACACCAGTCGACCAAAAGAGGTTTAACAGGACCTGTAGTTTTTACGGTAAAGTCACCACACCAGTCGACCAAAAGAGGTTTAACAGGACCTGTAGTTTTTACGGTAAAGTCACCACACCCGTCGACCAAAAGAGGTTTAACAGGACCTGTAGTTTTTACGGTCAAGTCACCACACCAGTCGACCAAAAGAGGTTTAACAGGACCTGTAGTTTTTACGGTAAAGTCACCACACCAGTCGACAAAAAGAGGTTTAACAGGACCTGTAGTTTTTACGGTAAAGTCACCACACCAGTCGACCAAAAGAGGTTTAACAGGACCTGTAGTTTTTACGGTAAAGTCACCACACCAGTCGACCAAAAGAGGTTTAACAGGACCTGTAGTTTTTACGGTAAAGTCACCACACCCGTCGACCAAAAGAGGTTTAACAGGACCTGTAGTTTTTACGGTCAAGTGGTGTAAAATGTAATAAAATACAATGAATCTTATCCGTTCAATTGAAAATAATTGTCAGTTTCCTGAAGTGAAACAAACCGTCTGATGTAAGAAGTCTAGGGTGTGAGGCGGGTGGTGAGGCGGGTGGTGAGGCGGGTGGTGAGGCGGGTATAAGGCTCTCTGTACAGAAATTAGACTTGTGTCATTTGACGCACGTCATAAAAGACATCTAAATGGATTGTTCAGTGGAGCCGAACCACAGCTGTTAGAAAGGGATTGTTCAGTGGAGCCGAACCACAGCTGTTAGAAAGGGATTGTTCAGTGGAGCCAAACCACAGCTGTTAGAAAGGGATTGTTCAGTGGAGCCAAACCACAGCTGTTAGAAAGGGATTGTTCAGTGGAGCCGAACCACAGCTGTTAGAAAGGGATTGTTCAGTGGAGCCAAACCACAGCTGTTAGAAAGGGATTGTTCAGTGGAGCCAAACCACAGCTGTTAGAAAGGGATTGTTCAGTGGAGCCAAACCACAGCTGTTAGAAAGGGATTGTTCAGTGGAGCCGAACCACAGCTGTTAGAAAGGGATTGTTCAGTGGAGCCAAACCACAGCTGTTAGAAAGGGATTGTTCAGTGGAGCCAAACCACAGCTGTTAGAAAGGGATTGTTCAGTGGAGCCAAACCACAGCTGTAAGAAAGGGATTGTTCAGTGGAGCCAAACCACAGCTGTTAGAAAGGGATTGTTCAGTGGAGCCAAACCACAGCTGTTAGAAAGGGATTGTTCAGTGGAGCCAAACCACAGCTGTTAGAAAGGGATTGTTCAGTGGAGCCAAACCACAGCTGTTAGAAAGGGATTGTTCAGTGGAGCCAAACCACAGCTGTTAGAAAGGGATTGTTCAGTGGAGCCAAACCACAGCTGTTAGAAAGGGATTGTTCAGTGGAGCCGAACCACAGCTGTTAGAAAGGGATTGTTCAGTGGAGCCAAACCACAGCTGTTAGAAAGGGATTGTTCAGTGGAGCCAAACCACAGCTGTTAGAAAGGGATTGTTCAGTGGAGCCGAACCACAGCTGTTAGAAAGGGATTGTTCAGTGAAGCCAAACCACAGCTGTTAGAAAGGGATTGTTCAGTGGAGCCAAACCACAGCTGTTAGAAAGGGATTGTTCAGTGGAGCCGAACCACAGCGGTTAGAAAGGGATTGTTCAGTGGAGCCAAACCACAGCTGTTAGAAAGGGATTGTTCAGTGGAGCCGAACCACAGCGGTTAGAAAGGGATTGTTCAGTGGAGCCAAACCACAGCTGTTAGAAATGGACACGACGGCCTTTACGCTCTTAAAGCTCCGTCCGTCTGGAAAAGGTGATTTCAAATAAAGGAAGTGGAGAAAACTCCACCTCTCAGCTCCTTGTAAATGCCTTCAGCAGCTTCAACATTGTCCTAAGTTCATTGTAAAACAATACTTACAGTATAGGGTTGCTAGTCAGCGTTGATCTATCTGAAAAACGACTGGACTTCTTGGGGTTCCCCTCTCATTCTCTCTCTGGACATGTTTCCTCTCTATTATTGTCTACCTTTAATCACTCCTCTCCTCTCTCGCTCTCTCTCCCCCCCTCTCTCGCTCTCTCTCTCCCCTCTCTCGCTCTCTCTCTCCCCCCTCTCGCTCTCTCTCTCCCCCCTCTCTCACACTCTCTCCCCCCCTCTCTCGCTCTCTCTCTCGCTCTCTCTCCCCCCCTCTCTCGCTCTCTCTCCCCCCCTCTCTCGCTCTCTCTCCCCCCCTCTCTCTCCCCCCCTCTCTCGCTCTCTCTCCCCCCTCTCTCGCTCTCTCTCCCCCACTCTCTCGCTCTCTCATCACTCTCTCTTTGTCTATGTCTCCCCTTTCGCTCTCTCTACCTCCCCCTTCTCTCTCTCATCCCCTCTCTCCTTCCCTCCGTCCATCCCCCTCTCTCTCCAGATGGAGTGTTGTGGATGGAGTGGTCTTATGGACTGGCATGCTAATGCTGTCATAGTGAACAGTTCCCAGCTGTTGTTCCCGTGTTCCTGTCAGAACGTGTCTCTGGTTGAGGGTAACAACTCCTCCTTCGACAGTGGTTTCTGTGAGGCGCAGTCACTTGATTGGCCCGTCTACGACAGGGTAAGACCTCTTCATATATAAGTTGATTGATTGATTGGTTGATTGATTGAGAGAACACTCCTACATTAGAGGCTTGTCATTGTGCTACACGTGTTTCAGTACTCCATGGAAGTCTGTTCCATTGAAATATGGTCACAGTGTTTGACTCCATCACTGAATTACTTACAACATGAACATCACTCAACACCACCCTCATCTGTTAATATATTGGACTGTGTCTGTCTGTCGCTGTCTGTCGCTGTCTGTCTGTGTCTGTCGCTCTCGCTGTCTGTCGCTGTCTGTCGCTGTCTGTCTGTCGCTCTCTGTCTGTCTGTCGCTCTCTCTGTCTGTCTGTCGCTCTCTCTGTCTGTCTGTCGCTCTCTCTGTCTGTCTGTCTGTCTGTCTGTCTGTCTGTCTGTCCTTCTGTCCCTTAGGGCTGTAACTCCAGTGTAGAGAGCTGGCTGTTTGCCAACGTTGGAGTGATCCTGGGGGTCTGCCTGGGAGTGGCTGTCATCGAGGTAAAGAACAACATATACATTCTATAGGACCAGAACAACTAATACATTCTATAGAACCAGAACAACTAATACATTCTATAGAACCAGAACAACATTCTATAGGACCAGAACAACTATTACATTCTACTGTACCAGAACAACATATACATTCTATAGGACCAGAACAACTAATACATTCTATAGGACCAGAACAACATATACATTCTATAGGACCAGAACAACATTCTATAGGACCAGAACAACATATACATTCTATAGGACCAGAACAACTAATACATTCTATAGGACCAGAACAACTAATACATTCTATAGGACCAGAACAACTAATACATTCTATAGAACCAGAACAACATATACATTCTATAGGACCAGAACAACATTCTACTGGACCAGAACAACATTCTATAGGACCAGAACAACATATACATTCTATAGGACCAGAACAACATATACATTCTATAGGACCAGAACAACATTCTATAGGACCAGAACAACATATACATTCTACTGTACCAGAACAACATATACATTCTATAGGACCAGAACAACATTCTACTGGACCAGAATAACATTCTATAGAACCAGAACAACTAATACATTCTACTGTACCAGAACAACATATACATTCTATAGGACCAGAACAACATTCTATAGGACCAGAACAACATTCTACTGGACCAGAACAACATATACATTCTATAGGACCAGAACAACTAATACATTCTATAGAACCAGAACAACTAATACATTCTACTGTACCAGAACAACATATACATTCTATAGGACCAGAACAACATTCTACTGGACCAGAACAACATATACATTCTATAGGACCAGAACAACATATACATTCTATAGGACCAGAACAACTAATACATTCTATAGAACCAGAACAACTAATACATTCTATAGAACCAGAACAACTAATACATTCTACTGTACCAGAACAACATATACATTCTATAGGACCAGAACAACATTCTATAGAACCAGAACAACTAATACATTCTATAGAACCAGAACAACTAATACATTCTACTGGACCAGAACAACATGTACATTCTATAGGACCAGAACAACATTCTATAGGACCAGAACAACATATACATTCTACTGGACCAGAACAACATTCTATAGGACCAGAACAACATATACATTCTATAGGACCAGAACAACATATACATTCTATAGGACCAGAACAACATTCTATAGGACCAGAACAACATTCTAGAGTACCAGAATAACATATACATTCTACTGGACCAGAACAACATTCTATAGGACCAGAATAACATGTACATTCTACTGGACCAGAACAACATGTACATTCTATAGGACCAGAACAACATTCTATAGGACCAGAACAACATTCTATAGGACCAGAATAACATATACATTCTACTGGACCAGAACAACATTCTATAGGACCAGAATAACATGTACATTCTACTGGACCAGAACAACATGTACATTCTATAGGACCAGAACAACATTCTATAGGACCAGAACAACATTCTATAGGACCAGAATAACATATACATTCTACTGGACCAGAACAACATTCTATAGGACCATAATAACATGTACATTTTATAGGACCAGAACAACTAATACATTCTACTGGACCAGAACAACATGTACATTCTATAGGACCAGAACAACATTCTATAGGACCAGAATAACATATACATTCTATAGGACCAGAACAACATTCTATAGGACCAGAATAACATGTACATTCTATAGAACCAGAACAACTAATACATTCTATAGAACCAGAACAACTAATACATTCTATAGAACCAGAACAACTAATACATTCTACTGTACCAGAACAACATATACATTCTATAGGACCAGAACAACATATACATTCTATAGGACCAGAACAACATATACATTCTATAGGACCAGAACAACTAATACATTCTATAGAACCAGAACAACTAATACATTCTATAGAACCAGAACAACTAATACATTCTACTGTACCAGAACAACATATACATTCTATAGGACCAGAACAACATTCTATAGAACCAGAACAACTAATACATTCTATAGAACCAGAACAACTAATACATTCTACTGGACCAGAACAACATGTACATTCTATAGGACCAGAACAACATATACCTTCTACTGGACCAGAACAACATTCTATAGGACCAGAACAACATATACATTCTATAGGACCAGAACAACATATACATTCTATAGGACCAGAACAACATTCTATAGGACCAGAACAACTAATACATTCTACTGGACCAGAACAACATATACATTCTATAGGACCAGAACAACATATACATTCTATAGGACCAGAACAACATATAAATTCTACTGGACCAGAACAACATTCTATAGGACCAGAATAACATATACATTCTACTGGACCAGAACAACATTCTATAGGACCAGAACAACTAATACATTCTGCTGGACCAGAACAACATGTACATTCTACTGGACCAGAACAACATTCTACTGGACCAGAACAACATTCTACTGGACCAGAACAACATTATACTGGACCAGAACAACATTATACTGGACCAGAACAACATTCTACTGGACCAGAACAACATTCTACTGGACCAGAACAACATTCTACTGGACCAGAACAACTAATACATTCTACCTGACCAGAACAACATGTACATTATATAGGACCAGAACAACATATACATTATATAGGACCAGAATAACATATACATTCTACTGGACCAGAACAACATTCTATAGGACCAGAGCAACTAATACATTCTACTGGACCAGAACAACCTGTACATTCTACTGGACCAGAACAACATTCTACTGGACCAGAACAACATTCTATAGGGCCAGAATAACATTCTATAGGACCAGAATAACATGTACATTCTACTGGACCAGAACAACATGTACATTCTATAGGACCAGAACAACATTCTATAGGACCAGAACAACATTCTAAAGGACCAGAATAACATATACATTCTACTGGACCAGAACAACATTCTATAGGACCATAATAACATGTACATTTTATAGGACCAGAACAACTAATACATTCTACTGGACCAGAACAACATGTACATTCTATAGGACCAGAACAACATTCTATAGGACCAGAATAACATATACATTCTATAGGACCAGAACAACATTCTATAGGACCAGAATAACATGTACATTCTATAGAACCAGAACAACTAATACATTCTATAGAACCAGAACAACTAATACATTCTATAGAACCAGAACAACTAATACATTCTACTGTACCAGAACAACATATACATTCTATAGGACCAGAACAACATATACATTCTATAGGACCAGAACAACATATACATTCTATAGGACCAGAACAACTAATACATTCTATAGAACCAGAACAACTAATACATTCTACTGTACCAGAACAACATATACATTCTATAGGACCAGAACAACATTCTATAGAACCAGAACAACTAATACATTCTATAGAACCAGAACAACTAATACATTCTACTGGACCAGAACAACATGTACATTCTATAGGACCAGAACAACATATACCTTCTACTGGACCAGAACAACATTCTATAGGACCAGAACAACATATACATTCTATAGGACCAGAACAACATATACATTCTATAGGACCAGAACAACATTCTATAGGACCAGAACAACTAATACATTCTACTGGACCAGAACAACATATACATTCTATAGGACCAGAACAACATATACATTCTATAGAACCAGAACAACATATACATTCTATAGGACCAGAACAACATATAAATTCTACTGGACCAGAACAACATTCTATAGGACCAGAATAACATATACATTCTACTGGACCAGAACAACATTCTATAGGACCAGAACAACTAATACATTCTGCTGGACCAGAACAACATGTACATTCTACTGGACCAGAACAACATTCTATAGGACCAGAACAACTAATACATTCTGCTGGACCAGAACAACATGTACATTCTACTGGACCAGAACAACATTCTACTGGACCAGAACAACATTATACTGGACCAGAACAACATTATACTGGACCAGAACAACATTCTACTGGACCAGAACAACATTCTACTGGACCAGAACAACTAATACATTCTACCTGACCAGAACAACATGTACATTATATAGGACCAGAACAACATATACATTCTATAGGACCAGAACAACATATACATTCTACTGGACCAGAACAACATTCTATAGGACCAGAATGACATATACATTCTACTGGACCAGAACAACATTCTATAGGACCAGAGCAACTAATACATTCTACTGGACCAGAACAACATTCTACTGGACCAGAACAACATTCTATAGGGCCAGAACAACATATACATTCTATAGGACCAGAACAACATATACATTCTATAGAATCGGTTAGGCAGGTCTCTCAGCCAGACAGGTCTCTCAGCCAGACAGATATATATCATTAAGAGGAATAAATGCCCGTCAGAAACAGCTTCTGACCTCTGACTTAATCCACGTGACTTCCAAGACAGCAGCTCTTGTTTTTCAATGTATGAGGACACTTCCTGCTACAGGAGCGTACATTGATCACAGCTATTGAGAGAACCCTCCTGAGAGGCTTTAGATGTAGTGATACTGTTAACCTGACCTCTAACCTCTGACCTCTACCCTCTGCTTTCCACAGCTCCTGGGTATGATCCTGTCCATAGGGCTGTGTAAGAGCGTACACACTGAGGATTACACCAAAGTGCCAAAGTACTGAAGATGATGACGGGGGACGCTATGACACACACACACACACACACACACGCGCGCGTTCAATGTTTATTTGCTTTCATTTTTTTGTTTAATTTGTTTTTTGTTTTTGTTTGTATTTTTGGGGGGAGGCACTTGTGTCTTTTCTCTCAGTCCAGTTTCCATCGGAGCACTTTAGAGACTGTAGTTATGGATTAGAGAGGAAGACGAGAGCAGACCGGGTCACAGAGACAAACAGGAAAGAGAGATGTGGAGAAAGTGAGGACAGGAAGCGTGAAGAGAGGACAGAGAAGACGAGGATGTAGAAAGAGATGGAGGGTCGTCTCCTACCCTCGGCAGATGCAGTCTACCACATCCTTGACTTCTGGGGAAAGATCAATTTTATCATCAGGAATCAATCGTGATCGGCGTTGTTTGTCAGCTCTCATAGGGTCCAATCCTAACTTCATATATGCATGGGTAACTTTCATGTTTTGAAAATGTAAAAATTTGAGATTTTCAATTGGAGATTTGTGAAAATGTGAGTTGCGTTCACAGATCTCAAGTTCGGTCTACGGTTGTTATTGAGTTGACCTGACTAGAAGATGAAGAGTTCGGGTTATTGGACTCCTGGGAAATAAACAACGTTTTTTTTTTTTTTTTTCTGTTCTTCCGTGTTCAGTGAGGAGTTATGCATTTTTGTTTGTTGTAGTACCTTGTATATAATTTAGTTTGGTATTTCGTGAGCCTCTGAATCTGCGTTTTTTTTTCATGTATCTGTATATGTTTTCTTTTCCATGTATTTCATTTTTTTTTTGGTGCAGTTTTGATATTTTTCTTGATAATTTTGTTTAAAGTAATAGGAATAATGAGATACTAAAGAGGACCAAGATTCTGCTACTTTAAAGTAAGGGGGGGGGGGGGGGCTTGGCCCGTAGGGGGGGGGCTTCCCCGACTGGTGGCCCACAGGGGATATTATTTGCTGCCCTACGTTTTCTGAGCTAGATATATATATATATATATATATATATATATATATGTAAATCTGTTCTATAGTATTCCCACGCGTAACAGAGGGATATATGTGACTGTATACAAATCTAAGCAAGCTTTGAAATTATTAAGTTTTTAAGTTAAATATTATATCTATTTGGTCTTCTTGAGGTCAATTTTCAGTCTACAAATGATTTGTGTTCCGGCACCATCCGCTCAAGAAACAAATCATCCCTCTGCTGAATCTAGTGAATGACTGCTCTTAAAGGGGCTGCGCTCTTAATTATCCCCCTTGTGAATGACTGCTCTTAAAGGGGCTGCGCTCTTAATTATCCCCCTCCCATAGTGGCAAAGAAAGTCTCAGTTTACAATTATCTTTTGATGACAAACGGAATACTTTGTTATGAATTTTATGTTGATTGTGGCATCTTTTCGGGTTGTGAGTTACTCTGAAGCTTTTCATCTTTTTTTTGTGATGACGGCTTTCACGTAAATATCTAATTTTCCTTCAGAAGACAAACATACGTGTTTCGTTAAGAAATGAACCATTTTGTTTTAACCCTGACCCTGACCTTTTTCTGTGAGTGAAGAGCAAATTTAAATAACAGAAGCTGGGTTCTGTTTTTTGTTAAGAAGAGAAACGTCCGTTTTGTTCTTGAGAAAAGATCCATTTTGGACCAGAAATTCTTTATGTACAGTAAATCATTCCGAATGAAATTCATGTATATTTTTTAACATTGAATTAAGGTTTTTGTTTTATATTTAGGCTTTTCCTCTTTTGTTTTGTTGTCTGATTTGATAACCTTTGACCTTGGAGTCATTTTTTATTTTTTTTACCGGTAGGACTATTAATTTAGAACTTGATGAACTTCTGTCTACTAGCTTGATCAGTCGACGTATACTCACCCCCATTGACTCTGTTTTGATTTGGTCAATAAACATTGAATAAGACTGACTTATATGTGTCTGTCGATTTCTCCAGAGAATCATATCTGAGAAACATGTAGCATGCTATTCCCCCTGAAAAAGAGAATATGGTGGTCGCCAAAAGAAGTGGCGGTTCAGATATAGGTACAACTATCCAGTTAGAGAGAACCAGTAAGAGACAGGGACACAATTCACACGTTATCACCACACACACACACACAGCAAACAGGAAGAGGAGACTAGTAGAAGTCCCCAGTGTTTTAATGGTTAAAGATGCGCTGAACACCAGTCAGAGAGAGTCCAGAAGAAAGAGTGTCCATGTTGGAAAGATGCACTGAACACCAGTCAGAAGGAGTGTCCATGTTGGAAAGATGCACTGAACACCAGTCAGAAGGAGTGTCCATGTTGGAAAGATGCGCTGAACACCAGCCAGAGAGAGTCCAGAAGGAGTGTCCATGTTGGAAAGATGTGCTGAATACCAGTCAGAGAGAGTCCAGAAGGAGTGTCCATGTTGGAAAGATGTGCTGAATACCAGTCAGAGAGAGTCCAGAAGGAGTGTCCATGTTGGAAAGATGTGCTGAACACCAGTCAGAGACAGTCCAGAAGGAGTGTCCATGTTGGAAAGATGCGCTGAACACCAGTCAGAGAGAGTCCAGAAGAAGTGTCCATGTTGGAAAGGATCCAGATGAGGAGGACAGGAGTTTCTACCCCCCAGGTTAGGTATTTCCCCTTTCCTCATTCAGACTTACAGTACCTTTAGACAGGTGTCATGGGCTTTGCAGGTGTGTGGGTTCCCTTGTGCATACCGAATACATTTAATTTAACCTCTGAAAACCCTCCCACTCGCTGGCCAACAGAAGGGGGTTGGGTTAAAGGTGGAAGACTCATTTCAGTTCAATGCCTTCAACTTAAATGTGTCTTCCTCATTTAACCCAACCCGTCTGAGTCAGAGAGGTACGGGGGGGGGGGGGGGGGGGGGCTGCCTTAATCGACGTCCACGTCATCAGAGCCCGGGGGGAACAGTTGGCTTACTGCATTGCTCAGAACGATCCAGCAACCTCTCAGTTCCTGGCCCAACGCCCCTGTAGATGTAATGTAGACGTTGTGCCAGCTCATGGTGATGGTCTCCTTCCCAGCTGTTAGTGTTCATCCAGTAGGGGGGGCTATAGGACTCTGATCACAAACTGTCTGTGAGTCTTCATTCCAGCATTCCTCCATGATCTACGGTCTGTTGGAGGATGTTGTCCCTTGATGATGATCAGTTGGAGGACGTTGCCCCTTGATGATGATCAGTTGGAGGACGTTGCCCCTTGATGATGATCAGTTCGAGGACGTTGCCCCTTGATGATGATCAGTTGGAGGACGTTGCCCCTGGATGATGATCAGTTGGAGGACGTTGCCCCTGGATGATGATCAGTTGGAGGACGTTGCCCCTGGATGATGATCAGTTGGAGGACGTTGCTCCTTGATGATGGTCAGTTGGAGGACGTTGCCCCTTGTCTGTGAGAGCATTGTGCATGCATGTACACTGTGTGTTGGAGGGATAGCATGTGCTTGTGTTCTAGTAGTATATGTCTTGTATGGTATACTGTATGTGTTGGGGCTGTCAATCAGTTCATTCCACTAGTAGTATATGTCTTGTATGGTATACTGTATGTGTTGGGGCTGTCAATCAGTTCATTCCACTAGTAGTATATAGCAGTATATGTCTTGTATGGTATACTGTATGTGTTGGGGCTGTCAATCAGTTCATTCCACTAGTAGTATATAGCAGTATATGTCTTGTATGGTATACTGTATGTGTTGGGGCTGTCAATCAGTTCATTCCACTAGTAGTATATAGCAGTATATGTCTTGTATGGTATACTGTATGTGTTGGGGCTGTCAATCAGTTCATTCCACTAGTAGTATATGTCTTGTATGGTATACTGTATGTGTTGGGGCTGTCAATCAGTTCATTCCACTAGTAGTATATGTCTTGTATGGTATACTGTATGTGTTGGGGCTGTCAATCAGTTCATTCCACTAGTAGTATATGTCTTGTATGGTATACTGTATGTGTTGGGGCTGTCACAGTGAATCAGTTCACTTTTTTGTAAAAAAAAAATCTCAATCAAAAGAAACTGTAAACATCCTAAATACATGATCTATACAGCTGAAAACAGCAACGCGATGTTACAACAAGTTGACATCGAGGTTAAAGAAGAGATTCTCTGGTACATTTGTATACTTTTTTTTAAAAGATAGTGAAAGTAGTGGCTCACGAGCCAAAAGTGGTCCCTGAAAATGGCGTAGTACGTCGCAAAATGTGGTCAGATTTGTGCCCCGCGTCATTGCTCTGTCTCTCGCTCTGCTGCGGGATGCATCGTATGCTTATTACTAGCTGTCACTCATACGGCGAGGGGACGAAGCTCATTGGTTGAACTCTAATTGCTGGGCAACTGGCCCACGGGGGAGATGGTGCAGCACAGCTTCTAGAAAAACAATCACTTTCACACTATGAGCCTTTCTGGCTCATATATTATTATAATTTAAAAATGTTATTATTTGACCTTTATTTAACTTGGCAAGTCAGTTAAGAACACATTCTTATTCACAATGACGGCCTACCCCCGGGCCAAACCCTAACCTGGACGACGCTGGGCCAATTGTACGCCTCCCTACGGGACTCTCAATCACGTCCGGTTGTGATACAGCCTGGAATCAAACCAGGGTCTGTATTGATGCCACTAAGCACTGAGATGCAGTGCCTTAGACCGCTGCGTCACTTGGGAGCCCCAAGCTAAGATGGGGAAGAGGTCTGTCTGTAATAAAGTGCTGCTCGGTTTTCTTGACATCACTATCAACTAAACAAGTCCTACAGTTCTCTAGTTTTATCCCACCTGGACTCCTGTCCAGTCATATGGTCGAGTGTTGCAAAATAGAACAAGGGCGAATTCCAGTTGGCCCAGAACAGAGCAGCACAGCTGGGCCCTTAGATGTACTCAGAGAGCTAACATCAATAACATGCATGTCAATCTCTCCTGGTTCAAAGTAGAGGAGAGATTCACTGCATTGGCTACTTGTCTTTGTGAGAGGCATTGACGTGAGTCTGTCCATTCAAACAGCTGAACACAAAGTTGGGACACCCATTGCATACCCCACGAGACAAGCTGGGATACCCATTGCATACCCCACGAGACAAGCTGGGACACCCATTGCATACCCCACGAGACAAGTTGGGATACCCATGCATACCCCACGAGACAAGTTGGGACACCCATTGCATACCCCACGAGACAAGTTGGGACACCCATTGCATACCCCACGAGACAAGCTGGGATACCCATTGCATACCCCACGAGACAAGCTGGGACACCCATTGCATACCCCACGAGACAAGTTGGGACACCCATTGCATACCCCACGAGACAAGCTGGGACACCCATTGCATACCCCACGAGACAAGCTGGGATACCCATTGCATACCCCACGAGACAAGCTGGGACACCCATTGCATACCCCACGAGACAAGCTGGGACACCCATTGCATACCCCACGAGACAAGCTGGGACACCCATTGCATACCCCACGAGACAAGCTGGGACACCCTTTGCATACCCCATGAGACATCCCACCAGGGGGGGGGATCTCTTCTTCACAGTCCCCAGATCCAGAACAGACTCTGGGAGGCTCACAGTACTACATAGAGCCATGACTACATGGAACTCTATTCCACAGTACTACATAGAGCCATGACTACATGGAACTCTATTCCACAGTACTACATAGAGCCATGACTACATGGAACTCTATTCCACAGTACTACATAGAGCCATGACTACATGGAACTCTATTCCACAGTACTACATAGAGCCATGACTACATGGAACTCTATTCCACAGTACTACATAGAGCCATGACTACATGGAACTCTATTTCACAGTACTACATAGAGCCATGACTACATGGAACTCTATTCCACAGTACTACATAGAGACATGACTACATGGAACTCTATTCCACAGTACTACATAGAGCCATGACTACATGGAACTCTATTCCACAGTACTACATAGAGTCATGACTACATGGAACTCTATTCCACAGTACTACATAGAGCCATGACTACATGGAACTCTATTTCACAGTACTACATAGAGCCATGACTACATGGAACTCTATTCCACAGTACTACATAGAGACATGACTACATGGAACTCTATTCCACAGTACTACATAGAGTCATGACTACATGGAACTCTATTCCACAGTACTACATAGAGCCATGACTACATGGAACTCTATTCCACAGTACTACACAGAGCCACGACTACATGGAACTCTATTCCACAGTACTACATAGAGCCATGACTACATGGAACTCTATTCCACAGTACTACATAGAGCCATGACTACATGGAACTATATTCCACAGTACTACATAGAGCCATGGCTACATGGAACTCTATTCCACAGTACTACATAGAGCCATGACTACATGGAACTCTATTCCACAGTACTACATAGAGCCATGACTACATGGAACTCTATTCCACAGTACTACATAGAGCCATGACTACATGGAACTCTATTCCACATCAGGTAACTGATGCAAGAAGTATAATTATTTAGAAAACAGATTAAAAAAATATACACCTTATGTACACCTTTAGCTATAGCAGATAAAACACACATAGAGTACACACGCACACACACACAGAGAACACATGTTACAGCTACATACACAGAGAGAACACAGTAGTGGTGTCTGAGGCAGCGGAGTAGATTGGTTGAGTAGTGGTGTGTGACTGAGACAGCAGAGTAGATTGGTTGAGTAGTGGTGTGTGACTGAGACAGCAGAGTAGATTGGTTGAGTAGTGGTGTGTGACTGAGACAACAGAGTAGATTGGTTGAGTAGTGGTGTGTGACTGAGACAACAGAGTAGATTGGTTGAGTAGTGGTGTGTGACAGACAACAGAGTAGATTGGTTGAGTAGTGGTGTGTGACAGACAACAGAGTAGATTGGTTGAGTAGTGGTGTGTGACTGAGACAGCAGAGTAGATTGGTTGAGTAGTACAGAGTAGATTGGTTGAGTAGTGGTGTGTGTCTGAGACAGCAGAGTAGATTGGTTGAGTAGTGGTGTGTGACTGAGACAGCAGAGTAGATTGGTTGAGTAGTACAGAGTAGATTGGTTGAGTAGTGGTGTGTGACTGAGACAGCAGAGTGGATTGGTTGAGTAGTACAGAGTAGATTGGTTGAGTAGTGGTGTGTGACTGAGACAGCAGAGTAGATTGGTTGAGTAGTACAGAGTAGATTGGTTGAGTAGTGGTGTGTGTCTGAGACAGCAGAGTGGATTGGTTGAGTAGTACAGAGTAGATTGGTTGAGTAGTGGTGTGTGACTGAGACAGCAGAGTAGATTGGTTGAGTAGTACAGAGTAGATTGGTTGAGTAGTGGTGTGTGTCTGAGACAGCAGAGTAGATTGGTTGAGTAGTACAGAGTAGATTGGTTGAGTAGTACAGAGTAGATTGGTTGAGTAGTGGTGTGTGACTGAGACAGCAGAGTAGATTGGTTGAGTAGTGGTGTGTGTCTGAGACAGCAGAGTGGATTGGTTGAGTAGTGGTGTGTGTCTGAGACAGCAGAGTAGATTGGTTGAGTAGTACAGAGTAGATTGGTTGAGTAGTGGTGTGTGTCTGAGACAGCAGAGTAGATTGGTTGAGTAGTACAGAGTAGATTGGTTGAGTAGTACAGAGTAGATTGGTTGAGTAGTGGTGTGTGACTGAGACAGCAGAGTAGATTGGTTGAGTAGTGGTGTGTGTCTGAGGCAGCAGAGTAGATTGGTTGAGTAGTGGTGTGTGTCTGAGAGCAGAGTAGATTGGTTGAGTAGTGGTGTGTGTCTGAGGCAGCAGAGTAGATTGGTTGAGTAGTGGTGTGTGTCTGAGACAGCAGAGTAGATTGGTTGAGTAGTGGTGTGTGTCTGAGACAGCAGAGTAGATTGGTTGAGTAGTGGTGTGTGTCTGAGGCAGCAGAGTAGATTGGTTGAGTAGTGGTGTGTGACAGACAACAGAGTAGATTGGTTGAGTAGTGGTGTGTGTCTGAGACAACAGAGTAGATTGGTTGAGTAGTGGTGTGTGTCTGAGAGCAGAGTAGATTGGTTGAGTAGTGGTGTGTGTCTGAGGCAGCAGAGTAGATTGGTTGAGTAGTGGTGTGTGTCTGAGACAGCAGAGTGGATTGGTTGAGTAGTGGTGTGTGTCTGAGACAGCAGAGTAGATTGGTTGAGTAGTGGTGTGTGTCTGAGACAGCAGAGTAGATTGGTTGAGTAGTACAGAGTAGATTGGTTGAGTAGTGGTGTGTGTCTGAGACAGCAGAGTGGATTGGTTGAGTAGTGGTGTGTGTCTGAGACAGCAGAGTAGATTGGTTGAGTAGTGGTGTGTGACTGAGACAGCAGAGTAGATTGGTTGAGTAGTGGTGTGTGTCTGAGACAGCAGAGTAGATTGGTTGAGTAGTGGTGTGTGACTGAGACAGCAGAGTAGATTGGTTGAGTAGTGGTGTGTGTCTGAGGCAGCAGAGTAGATTGGTTGAGTAGTGGTGTGTGTCTGAGACAGCAGAGTAGATTGGTTGAGTAGTACAGAGTAGATTGGTTGAGTAGTGGTGTGTGTCTGAGACAGCAGAGTAGATTGGTTGAGTAGTGGTGTGTGACTGAGACAGCAGAGTAGATTGGTTGAGTAGTGGTGTGTGTCTGAGGCAGCAGAGTAGATTGGTTGAGTAGTGGTGTGTGACTGAGACAGCAGAGTAGATTGGTTGAGTAGTGGTGTGTGACTGAGACAGCAGAGTAGATTGGTTGAGTAGTGGTGTGTGACTGAGACAACAGAGTAGATTGGTTGAGTAGTGGTGTGTGACTGAGACAACAGAGTAGATTGGTTGAGTAGTGGTGTGTGACAGACAACAGAGTAGATTGGTTGAGTAGTGGTGTGTGACAGACAACAGAGTAGATTGGTTGAGTAGTGGTGTGTGACTGAGACAGCAGAGTAGATTGGTTGAGTAGTACAGAGTAGATTGGTTGAGTAGTGGTGTGTGTCTGAGACAGCAGAGTAGATTGGTTGAGTAGTGGTGTGTGACTGAGACAGCAGAGTAGATTGGTTGAGTAGTACAGAGTAGATTGGTTGAGTAGTGGTGTGTGACTGAGACAGCAGAGTGGATTGGTTGAGTAGTACAGAGTAGATTGGTTGAGTAGTGGTGTGTGACTGAGACAGCAGAGTAGATTGGTTGAGTAGTACAGAGTAGATTGGTTGAGTAGTGGTGTGTGTCTGAGACAGCAGAGTGGATTGGTTGAGTAGTACAGAGTAGATTGGTTGAGTAGTGGTGTGTGACTGAGACAGCAGAGTAGATTGGTTGAGTAGTACAGAGTAGATTGGTTGAGTAGTGGTGTGTGTCTGAGACAGCAGAGTAGATTGGTTGAGTAGTACAGAGTAGATTGGTTGAGTAGTACAGAGTAGATTGGTTGAGTAGTGGTGTGTGACTGAGACAGCAGAGTAGATTGGTTGAGTAGTGGTGTGTGTCTGAGACAGCAGAGTGGATTGGTTGAGTAGTGGTGTGTGTCTGAGACAGCAGAGTAGATTGGTTGAGTAGTACAGAGTAGATTGGTTGAGTAGTGGTGTGTGTCTGAGACAGCAGAGTAGATTGGTTGAGTAGTACAGAGTAGATTGGTTGAGTAGTACAGAGTAGATTGGTTGAGTAGTGGTGTGTGACTGAGACAGCAGAGTAGATTGGTTGAGTAGTGGTGTGTGTCTGAGGCAGCAGAGTAGATTGGTTGAGTAGTGGTGTGTGTCTGAGAGCAGAGTAGATTGGTTGAGTAGTGGTGTGTGTCTGAGGCAGCAGAGTAGATTGGTTGAGTAGTGGTGTGTGTCTGAGACAGCAGAGTAGATTGGTTGAGTAGTGGTGTGTGACAGACAACAGAGTAGATTGGTTGAGTAGTGGTGTGTGTCTGAGACAACAGAGTAGATTGGTTGAGTAGTGGTGTGTGTCTGAGAGCAGAGTAGATTGGTTGAGTAGTGGTGTGTGTCTGAGGCAGCAGAGTAGATTGGTTGAGTAGTGGTGTGTGTCTGAGACAGCAGAGTGGATTGGTTGAGTAGTGGTGTGTGTCTGAGACAGCAGAGTAGATTGGTTGAGTAGTGGTGTGTGTCTGAGACAGCAGAGTAGATTGGTTGAGTAGTACAGAGTAGATTGGTTGAGTAGTGGTGTGTGTCTGAGACAGCAGAGTGGATTGGTTGAGTAGTGGTGTGTGTCTGAGACAGCAGAGTAGATTGGTTGAGTAGTGGTGTGTGACTGAGACAGCAGAGTAGATTGGTTGAGTAGTGGTGTGTGTCTGAGACAGCAGAGTAGATTGGTTGAGTAGTGGTGTGTGACTGAGACAGCAGAGTAGATTGGTTGAGTAGTGGTGTGTGTCTGAGGCAGCAGAGTAGATTGGTTGAGTAGTGGTGTGTGTCTGAGACAGCAGAGTAGATTGGTTGAGTAGTACAGAGTAGATTGGTTGAGTAGTGGTGTGTGTCTGAGACAGCAGAGTGGATTGGTTGAGTAGTGGTGTGTGTCTGAGACAGCAGAGTAGATTGGTTGAGTAGTGGTGTGTGACTGAGACAGCAGAGTAGATTGGTTGAGTAGTGGTGTGTGACTGAGACAGCAGAGTAGATTGGTTGAGTAGTGGTGTGTGACTGAGACAGCAGAGTAGATTGGTTGAGTAGTGGTGTGTGACTGAGACAGCGGAGTAGATTGGTTGAGTAGTGGTGTGTGTCTGAGACAACGGAGTAGATTGGTTGAGTAGTGGTGTGTGACTGAGACAGCAGAGTAGATTGGTTGAGTAGTGGTGTGTGACTGAGACAACAGAGTAGATTGGTTGAGTAGTACAGAGTAGATTGGTTGAGTAGTGGTGTGTGTCTGAGACAGCAGAGTCGATTGGTTGAGTAGTACAGAGTAGATTGGTTGAGTAGTACAGAGTAGATTGGTTGAGTAGTACAGAGTAGATTGGTTGAGTAGTGGTGTGTGACTGAGACAACAGAGTAGATTGGTTGAGTAGTACAGAGTAGATTGGTTGAGTAGTGGTGTGTGACTGAGACAGCAGAGTAGATTGGTTGAGTAGTGGTGTGTGTCTGAGACAACAGAGTAGATTGGTTGAGTAGTGGTGTGTGACTGAGACAGCAGAGTAGATTGGTTGAGTAGTACAGAGTAGATTGGTTGAGTAGTGGTGTGTGTCTGAGACAACAGAGTAGATTGGTTGAGTAGTGGTGTGTGTCTGAGACAGCAGAGTAGATTGGTTGAGTAGTGGTGTGTGACTGAGACAACAGAGTAGATTGGTTGAGTAGTGGTGTGTGTCTGAGAGCAGAGTAGATTGGTTGAGTAGTGGTGTGTGTCTGAGGCAGCAGAGTAGATTGGTTGAGTAGTGGTGTGTGTCTGAGACAGCAGAGTGGATTGGTTGAGTAGTGGTGTGTGTCTGAGACAGCAGAGTAGATTGGTTGAGTAGTGGTGTGTGTCTGAGACAGCAGAGTAGATTGGTTGAGTAGTACAGAGTAGATTGGTTGAGTAGTGGTGTGTGTCTGAGACAGCAGAGTGGATTGGTTGAGTAGTGGTGTGTGTCTGAGACAGCAGAGTAGATTGGTTGAGTAGTGGTGTGTGACTGAGACAGCAGAGTAGATTGGTTGAGTAGTGGTGTGTGTCTGAGACAGCAGAGTAGATTGGTTGAGTAGTGGTGTGTGACTGAGACAGCAGAGTAGATTGGTTGAGTAGTGGTGTGTGTCTGAGGCAGCAGAGTAGATTGGTTGAGTAGTGGTGTGTGTCTGAGACAGCAGAGTAGATTGGTTGAGTAGTACAGAGTAGATTGGTTGAGTAGTGGTGTGTGTCTGAGACAGCAGAGTAGATTGGTTGAGTAGTGGTGTGTGACTGAGACAGCAGAGTAGATTGGTTGAGTAGTGGTGTGTGTCTGAGGCAGCAGAGTAGATTGGTTGAGTAGTGGTGTGTGACTGAGACAGCAGAGTAGATTGGTTGAGTAGTGGTGTGTGACTGAGACAGCAGAGTAGATTGGTTGAGTAGTGGTGTGTGACTGAGACAACGGAGTAGATTGGTTGAGTAGTGGTGTGTGACTGAGACAACAGAGTAGATTGGTTGAGTAGTGGTGTGTGACAGACAACAGAGTAGATTGGTTGAGTAGTGGTGTGTGACAGACAACAGAGTAGATTGGTTGAGTAGTGGTGTGTGACTGAGACAGCAGAGTAGATTGGTTGAGTAGTACAGAGTAGATTGGTTGAGTAGTGGTGTGTGTCTGAGACAGCAGAGTAGATTGGTTGAGTAGTGGTGTGTGACTGAGACAGCAGAGTAGATTGGTTGAGTAGTACAGAGTAGATTGGTTGAGTAGTGGTGTGTGACTGAGACAGCAGAGTGGATTGGTTGAGTAGTACAGAGTAGATTGGTTGAGTAGTGGTGTGTGACTGAGACAGCAGAGTAGATTGGTTGAGTAGTACAGAGTAGATTGGTTGAGTAGTGGTGTGTGTCTGAGACAGCAGAGTGGATTGGTTGAGTAGTACAGAGTAGATTGGTTGAGTAGTGGTGTGTGACTGAGACAGCAGAGTAGATTGGTTGAGTAGTACAGAGTAGATTGGTTGAGTAGTGGTGTGTGTCTGAGACAGCAGAGTAGATTGGTTGAGTAGTACAGAGTAGATTGGTTGAGTAGTACAGAGTAGATTGGTTGAGTAGTGGTGTGTGACTGAGACAGCAGAGTAGATTGGTTGAGTAGTGGTGTGTGTCTGAGACAGCAGAGTGGATTGGTTGAGTAGTGGTGTGTGTCTGAGACAGCAGAGTAGATTGGTTGAGTAGTACAGAGTAGATTGGTTGAGTAGTGGTGTGTGTCTGAGACAGCAGAGTAGATTGGTTGAGTAGTACAGAGTAGATTGGTTGAGTAGTACAGAGTAGATTGGTTGAGTAGTGGTGTGTGACTGAGACAGCAGAGTAGATTGGTTGAGTAGTGGTGTGTGTCTGAGGCAGCAGAGTAGATTGGTTGAGTAGTGGTGTGTGTCTGAGAGCAGAGTAGATTGGTTGAGTAGTGGTGTGTGTCTGAGGCAGCAGAGTAGATTGGTTGAGTAGTGGTGTGTGTCTGAGACAGCAGAGTAGATTGGTTGAGTAGTGGTGTGTGACAGACAACAGAGTAGATTGGTTGAGTAGTGGTGTGTGTCTGAGACAACAGAGTAGATTGGTTGAGTAGTGGTGTGTGTCTGAGAGCAGAGTAGATTGGTTGAGTAGTGGTGTGTGTCTGAGGCAGCAGAGTAGATTGGTTGAGTAGTGGTGTGTGTCTGAGACAGCAGAGTGGATTGGTTGAGTAGTGGTGTGTGTCTGAGACAGCAGAGTAGATTGGTTGAGTAGTGGTGTGTGTCTGAGACAGCAGAGTAGATTGGTTGAGTAGTACAGAGTAGATTGGTTGAGTAGTGGTGTGTGTCTGAGACAGCAGAGTGGATTGGTTGAGTAGTGGTGTGTGTCTGAGACAGCAGAGTAGATTGGTTGAGTAGTGGTGTGTGACTGAGACAGCAGAGTAGATTGGTTGAGTAGTGGTGTGTGTCTGAGACAGCAGAGTAGATTGGTTGAGTAGTGGTGTGTGACTGAGACAGCAGAGTAGATTGGTTGAGTAGTGGTGTGTGTCTGAGGCAGCAGAGTAGATTGGTTGAGTAGTGGTGTGTGTCTGAGACAGCAGAGTAGATTGGTTGAGTAGTACAGAGTAGATTGGTTGAGTAGTGGTGTGTGTCTGAGACAGCAGAGTGGATTGGTTGAGTAGTGGTGTGTGTCTGAGACAGCAGAGTAGATTGGTTGAGTAGTGGTGTGTGACTGAGACAGCAGAGTAGATTGGTTGAGTAGTGGTGTGTGACTGAGACAGCAGAGTAGATTGGTTGAGTAGTGGTGTGTGACTGAGACAGCAGAGTAGATTGGTTGAGTAGTGGTGTGTGACTGAGACAGCGGAGTAGATTGGTTGAGTAGTGGTGTGTGTCTGAGACAACGGAGTAGATTGGTTGAGTAGTGGTGTGTGACTGAGACAGCAGAGTAGATTGGTTGAGTAGTGGTGTGTGACTGAGACAACAGAGTAGATTGGTTGAGTAGTACAGAGTAGATTGGTTGAGTAGTGGTGTGTGTCTGAGACAGCAGAGTCGATTGGTTGAGTAGTACAGAGTAGATTGGTTGAGTAGTACAGAGTAGATTGGTTGAGTAGTACAGAGTAGATTGGTTGAGTAGTGGTGTGTGACTGAGACAACAGAGTAGATTGGTTGAGTAGTGGTGTGTGTCTGAGACAACAGAGTAGATTGGTTGAGTAGTGGTGTGTGACTGAGACAGCAGAGTAGATTGGTTGAGTAGTACAGAGTAGATTGGTTGAGTAGTGGTGTGTGTCTGAGACAACAGAGTAGATTGGTTGAGTAGTGGTGTGTGTCTGAGACAGCAGAGTAGATTGGTTGAGTAGTGGTGTGTGACTGAGACAACAGAGTAGATTGGTTGAGTAGTACAGAGTAGATTGGTTGAGTAGTGGTGTGTGTCTGAGACAGCAGAGTAGATTGGTTGAGTAGTACAGAGTAGATTGGTTGAGTAGTGGTGTGTGTCTGAGACAACAGAGTAGATTGGTTGAATAGTGGTGTGTGTCTGAGACAACAGAGTAGATTGGTTGAGTAGTACAGAGTAGATTGGTTGAGTAGTGGTGTGTGTCTGAGACAGCAGAGTAGATTGGTTGAGTAGTACAGAGTAGATTGGTTGAGTAGTGGTGTGTGTCTGAGACAACGGAGTAGATTGGTTGAGTAGTGGTGTGTGTCTGAGACATGTTTGTCATACATGGGATCATGGCAGTTCTCTGTGTGAGGAACAACAGCAGACAGGAAACAGGCGAGTGTGTGTGTGTGTGTGTGTGTGTGTGTGTGTGTGTGTGTGTGTGTGTGTGTGTGTGTGTGTGTAGATAGTATCTCTATGAAAGATGAGCTCTGTATCTTACACACACACACACACACACACACACTCAGAGTAATTTAATTTCACCTCACTATGAGGGGTAATGAGGACACAGACAGGAAGTCATGTAGTACTATTAACAGGACAAGGGCCTGATGGGGATGTATTCATTCACAAAGAGGACAGTGGAGTGGAGGAGGGAGCTGGGGTACAATCCTAGTCAACATCTCCATTAATCACATCCTGATTGGAAATAAACCAAGTCTATTGTCTTATGGGGGATCTAGACCCTGTACTGTTGCTGCCTGTCTATAGGAGACTCCAACACCAAGCCAGCCAACTCAATAACACTTACACAGACTACTGTTGAGAGAAGAGTCTCTACTGCTGCCTGTCTATAGGAGACTCCAACACCAAGCCAGCCAACTCAATGACACTGACACAGGCTACTGTTTTAAAGAGTCTCTACTGCTGCCTGTCTATAGGAGACTCCAACACCAAGCCAGCCAACTCAATAACACTGACACAGGCTACTGTTGAGAGAAGAGTCTCTACTGCTGCCTGTCTATAGGAGACTCCAACACCAAGCCAGCCAACTCAATGACACTGACACAGGCTACTGTTTTAAAGAGTCTCTACTGCTGCCTGTCTATAGGAGACTCCAACACCAAGCCAGCCAACTCAATGACACTGACACAGGCTACTGTTTTAAAGAGTCTCTACTGCTGCCTGTCTATAGGAGACTCCACCACCAAGCCAGCCAACTCAATAACACTGACACAGGCTACTGTTGAGAGAAGAGTCTCTACTACTGCCTGTCTATAGGAGACTCCAACACCAAGCCAGCCAACTCAATAACACTGACACAGGCTACTGTTGAGAGAAGAGTCTCTACTACTGCCTGTCTATAGGAGACTCCAACACCAAGCCAGCCAATTCAATAACACTGACACAGGCTACTGTTGAGAGAAGAGTCTCTACTACTGCCTGTCTATAGGAGACTCCAACACCAAGCCAGCCAACTCAATGACACTGACACAGGCTACTGTTGAGAGAAGAGTCTCTACTGCTGCCTGTCTATAGGAGACTCCAACACCAAGCCAGCCAACTCAATGACACTTACACAGGCTACTGTTTTAAAGAGTCTCTACTGCTGCCTGTCTATAGGAGACTCCAACACCAAGCCAGCCAACTCAATGACACTGACACAGGCTACTGTTTTAAAGAGTCTCTACTGCTGCCTGTCTATAGGAGACTCCACCACCAAGCCAGCCAACTCAATGACACTGACACAGGCTACTGTTGAGAGAAGAGTCTCTACTACTGCCTGTCTATAGGAGACTCCAACACCAAGCCAGCCAACTCAATGACACTTACACAGGCTACTGTTTTAAAGAGTCTCTACTGCTGCCTGTCTATAGGAGACTCCAACACCAAGCCAGCCAACTCAATGACACTGACACAGGCTACTGTTTTAAAGAGTCTCTACTGCTGCCTGTCTATAGGAGACTCCACCACCAAGCCAGCCAACTCAATGACACTGACACAGGCTACTGTTGAGACAAGAGTCTCTACTGCTGCCTGTCTATTGGAGACTCCAACACCAAGCCAGCCAACTCAATGACACTTACACAGGCTACTGTTTTAAAGAGTCTCTACTGCTGCCTGTCTATAGGAGACTCCAACACCAAGCCAGCCAACTCAATGACACTGACACAGGCTACTGTTTTAAAGAGTCTCTACTGCTGCCTGTCTATAGGAGACTCCACCACCAAGCCAGCCAACTCAATGACACTTACACAGGCTACTGTTTTAAAGAGTCTCTACTGCTGCCCGTCTATAGGAGACTCCACCACCAAGCCAGCCAACTCAATGACACTGACACAGGCTACTGTTGAGAGAAGAGTCTTGAAGACCCTGACTCATACATCCACCCTGGGTCTAAGGCATGTCCACTTCCTCTCCTCACCCTCTCCAGCTGAATCCTATCCTACATGCATATTTCCGACTCAACATAAATCTCTCATTTTCTTCCTTCTATCCCTTTATAGTGTTGTGTCTCAAAGCTCAACATCTGCCCCTTCGCTCACTGTCTTCAGTCTGGAGAGAACTCACAACTCCATCCTGAGTCAAGGTAAACTATTCACTTCCTCCCCAAGGGCTGAATCTATGAGGTCCAAAGGAGTGGTTTAAAGTAGTGGTCTAAAGGAGTGGTCTAAAGTAGTGAGCTAAAGTAGTGGTCTAAAGTAGTGGTCTAGGGTAGTGGTCTAAAGTAGTGAGCTAAAGTAGTGGTCCAAAGGAGTGGTTTAAAGTAGTGGTCCATAGTAGTGGTCCAAAGTAGTGGTCTAAAGTAGTGGTCCAAAGTAGTGGTCTAAAGTAGTGGTCTATAGTAGTGGTCCAAAGTAGTGGTCTAAAGTAGTGGTCTATAGTAGTGGTCTAAAGTAGTGGTCCAAAGTAGTGGTCTAAAGTAGTGGTCCAAAGTAGTGGTCTAAAGTAGTGGTCTATAGTAGTGGTCCAAAGTCGTGGTCTAAAGTAGTGGTCTATAGTAGTGGTCTAAAGTAGTGGTCCAAAGTAGTGGTCTAAAGTAGTGGTCCAAAGTAGTGGTCTAAAGTAGTGGTCTATAGTAGTGGTCTAAAGTAGTGGTCCAAAGTAGTGGTCTATAGTAGTGGTCTAGGGTAGTGGTCTATAGTAGTGGTCTAAAGTAGTGGGGTAGGGTAGTGGTTTAAAGTAGTGGTCCAAAGTAGTGGTCTATAGTAGTGGTCTAGGGTAGTGGTCTATAGTAGTGGTCTATAGTAGTGGTCTATAGTAGTGGTTTAAAGTAGTGGTCTATAGTAGTGGTCTATAGTAGTGGTCTATAGTAGTGGTCTAGGGTAGTGGTCTATAGTAGTGGTCTAAAGTAGTGGTCAGAAGTAGTGGTCTAAAGTAGTGGTCTATAGTAGTGGTCTATAGTAGTGGTCTATAGTAGTGGTCTATAGTAGTGGTCTAAAGTAGTGGTCTAAAGTAGTGGTCTAGGGTAGTGGTCTATGGTAGTGGTCTAGGTTAGTGGTCTAGGTTAGTGGTCTAAAGTAGTGGTCTAAAGTAGTGGTCTATAGTAGTGGTCTAAAGTAGTGGTCTATAGTAGTGGTCTATAGTAGTGGTCTAAAGTAGTGGTCTATAGTAGTGGTCTAAAGTAGTGGTCTATAGTAGTGGTCTAAAGTAGTGGTCTAAAGTAGTGGTCTAAAGTAGTGGTCTAAAGTAGTGGTCTAAAGTAGTGAGCTAAAGTAGTGAGCTAAAGTAGTGGTCTAAAGTAGTGAGCTAAAGTAGTGGTCTAAAGTAGTGGTCTAAAGTAGTGAGCTAAAGTAGTGGTCTAAAGTAGTGGTCTATAGTAGTGGTCTAAAGTAGTGAGCTAAAGTAGTGAGCTAAAGTAGTGGTCTAAAGTAGTGAGCTAAAGTAGTGGTCTAAAGTAGTGGTCTAAAGTAGTGAGCTAAAGTAGTGGTCTAAAGTAGTGGTCTAAAGTAGTGGTCTAAAGTAGTGAGCTAAAGTAGTGGTCTATAGTAGTGGTCTATAGTAGTGGTCTATGGTAGTGGTCTATAGTAGTGGTCTAAAGTAGTGGTCTATAGTAGTGGTCTAAAGTAGTGGTCTATAGTAGTGGTCTAAAGTAGTGGTCTATAGTAGTGGTCTAAAGTAGTGGTCTATAGTAGTGGTCTATAGTAGTGGTCTAAAGTAGTGGTTTATAGTAGTGGTCTAAAGTAAATCAAATCAAATTTATTTATATAGCCCTTCGTACATCAGCTGATATCTCAAAGTGCTGTACAGAAACCCAGCCTAAAACCCCAAACAGCAAGCAATGCAAGTGTAGAAGCACGGTGGCTAGGAAAAACTCCCTAGAAAGGCCAAAACCTAGGAAGAAACCTAGAGAGGAACCAGGCTATGTGGGGTGGCCAGTCCTCTTCTGGCTGTGCCGGGTGGAGATTATAACAAAACATGGTCAAGATGTTCAAATGTTCATAAATGACCAGCATGGTCGAATAATAATAAGGCAGAACAGTTGAAACTGGAGCAGCAGCACAGTCAGGTGGACTGAGGACAGCAAGGAGTCATCATGTCAGGTATTCCTGGGGCATGGTCCTAGGGCTCAGGTCAGTTGAAACTGGAGCAGCAACCATCTAGTAACCCTGTACCACCACCACCATCTAGTAACCCTGTACCACCACCACCACCATCTAGTAACCCTGTACCACCACCACCATCTAGCAACCCTGAACCACCACCACCACCTGCATCAGTGTAAATTAATCTCCTCACATCCCCTCCTCCCTGTTCTTGTCCAACCCCCGGTGGGCCACCTTCCTTCCCTCTCACAGACTTCTTCTTGCCGCCACTTCCTCCTCCGGTGGGCCACCTTCCTTCCCTCTCACAGACTTCTTCTTGCCTCCACTTCCTCCTCCGGTGGGCCGGGCTGTCAGGGCTTATCCATCACACAGCTGCAGGTTGGGTATGTGGTATGTGTTGGTGTGTGTGTGGAGGGAGAAACGGCAGGGCTGTCACTACTGACAGGGGAGCAGTATGTGAGTTCATTGACAGAGACAGGTTATCCACTACATGGGCACGCACCCCTCGTCTCGGGCTTTTCCCTATACAGTGTATTTGGAAAGTATTCAGACCCCTTGACTTTTTACACAGTGATTTTTGTCACGTTACAGCCTTATTCTGAAATGGTTTCAATAGCTTTTCCCCCTAATCAATCTACACAATCTTCACCCCACAGTGACAAAGAAAAAAACGTTTTTTTTTAGACATTTTTGTATTAAAAAAAAAGATATCTAATTTACATATGTTTTCAGACCTTTTACTCAGTACTTTGTTGAAGCACCTTTGGCAGCGATTACAGCCTTGAGTTTTCTGCGGTATGATGCTACAAGCTAGGCACACCTGTATTTGGGGAGTTTCTCCCATTCCTCTCTGCAGATCTTCTCAAGCTCTGTCAGGTTGGATGTGTAGCATCGCTGCACAGCTATTTTCAGGTCTCTCCAGAGAGGCTAGATCGGGTTCAAGTCCAGGCTCTGGCTGGGTCAGTCAAGGACATTCAGAGACTTGTCCGAAGACTCTCCTGCGTTGTCTTGGCTGTGTACTTAGGATCGTTGTCCTGTTGGAAGGTGAACCTTCGCCCCAGTCTGAGGTACCCGAGCGCTCTGGAGCAGGTTTTCATCAAGGATCTCTCTGTACTTTGCTCCGTTCATCTTTCTCTCGATCCTAACTAGTCTCCCAGTCCCTGCCACTGAAAAACAGCCCCACAGCCTGAGGCTGCCATGACCATGCTTCACCGTAGGGATGGTGCCAGGCTTCCTCCAGACATGACGGCATGTTCAATCTTGGTTTCATCAGACCAGAGAATCTTGTTTCTCATGGTCTGAGTCCTTTAGGTGCCCTTTGGCTCCAAACTCCAAGCCATTTGACACTCTACCATAAAGGCCTGAATGGTGGAGTGCTGCAGAATTTGTTGTCCTTCTGGAAGGTTCTCCCATCTCCACAGAGGAACTCTGGAGCTCTGTCAGAGTGACCATTAGGTTCACCTCCCTTTACCGAGGCCCTTCTCCCCCATTGCTCAGTTTGTCAGGGCGGCCAGCTCTAGGAAGAGTCTTGGTGGTTTCAAACTTCTTTCATTTAACAATGATGGAGGCCACTTTGTTCTTGGGGGCCTTAAATGCTACAGAAATGTTTTGGTACCCTTCCCCAGATCTGTGCCTCGACACAATCCTGTCTTGGAGCTCTACGGACAATTCCTTTGACCTCATGGCTTGGTTTTTGCTCTGACATTCACTGTAAACTGTGGGACCTTATATAGACAGGTGTGTGCCTTTCCAAATCATGTCCAATCAATTGAATTTACCACAGGGGAACTCCAATCAAGTTGTAGAAACATCTCAAGGATGATCAATGGAAACAGGATGCACCTGAGCTCAATGTCGAGTTTCATAGCAAACTGTGTAATACATTTGCAAAAATGTTTTAAAACCCAGCTGTTTTTGCTTTGTCATTATGAGGTATTGTGATGTCATTATGAGGTATTGTGATGTCATTATGGGGTATTGTGATGTCATTATGGGGTATCGTGATGTCATTATGGGGTATTGTGATGTCATTATGTATTGTGTGCAGATTGCTGAGGATTTTTTAAAATGTATTTATCAATTTTAGAATAACGCTGTAACATAACATAATGTTAAAAACAAGTCAAATGGTCTGAATACATTTGGCCCACCGGGGAACACGTAGTGGAACACGTAGTGGAACACGGAACACGTAGTGGAACACGGAACACGTAGTGGAACACGGAACACGTAGTGGAACACGTAGTGGAACACGGAACACGTAGTGGAACACGTAGTGGAACACGGAACACGTAGTGGAATACGTAGTGGAAGACGGAACACGTAGTGGAAGACGGAACACGTAGTGGAACACGTAGTACGTAGTGGAACACGGAACACGTAGTGGAACACGGAACACGTAGTGGAACACGGAACACGTAGTGGAACATGTAGTGGAACACGGAACACGTAGTGGAACTCAGAACACGTAGTGGAACACGTAGTGGAACACGGAACACGTAGTGGAACACGGAACACATAGTGGAACACGGAACACGTAGTGGAACACGTAGTGGAACACGGAACACGTAGTGGAACACGGAACACGTAGTGGAACACGGAACACGTAGTGGAACACGGTTTCCTTTGGAACATTTGGAGATGGAATCCTGGCAGGACCATTGGTGAAACGAGCCAAAACAAAACAGTAATTTGTATTCAGAGATGATTTAGATCAGTCTTTTCCTTCCAGCTTGGTCTGACACGGGGTTCTTCTTTTCAACGTTACTCTCTGTTTGCTCTCATCGACAGTTACACCGTCCTCTGTATACACTCAGAGTAAAAAGGTGCTATCTAGAACCTAAAAGAAGAACCTTAGAAGAACCATTTGAAGAAAACCTTTTGGTTCCAGGTAGAACCCTAGGAATCTAACACGGTTCTACCTGGAACCAAAAAGGGGGAAATAAAAAAAAGTTTTGGAACCTTTTTGTTGTTGCTAAGAGTGTATCTGAAACACCTTTTCAATCCACCTGAAATAGGTTGCCCCATTTCCCTGCACCTTCTGGTTCTGATGTGTATTTAGTTGATGGGTTGCCCCATTCCCCTCCACCTTCTGGTTCTGATGTGTATTTAGTTGATGGGTTGCCCCATTTCTCTGCACCTTCTGGTTCTGATGTGTATTTAGTTGATGGGTTGCCCCATTCCCCTCCACCTTCTGGTTCTGATGTGTATTTAGTTGATGGGTTGCCCCATTCCCCTCCACCTTCTGGTTCTGATGTGTATTTAGTTGATGGGTTGCCCCATTCCCCTCCACCTTCTGGTTCTGATGTGTATTTAGTTGATGGGTTGCCCCATTCCCCTCCACCTTCTGGTTCTGATGTGTATTTAGTTGATGGGGTGCCCCATTCCCCTCCACCTTCTGGTTCTGATGTGTATTTAGTTGATGGGTTGCCCCATTTCTCTGCACCTTCTGGTTCTGATGTGTATTTAGTTGATGGGTTGCCCCATTCCCCTCCACCTTCTGGTTCTGATGTGTATTTAGTTGATGGGTTGCCCCATTCCCCTCCACCTTCTGGTTCTGATGTGTATTTAGTTGATGGGTTGCCCCATTCCCCTCCACCTTCTGGTTCTGATGTGTATTTAGTTGATGGGTTGCCCCATTCCCCTGCACCTTCTGGTTCTGATGTGTATTTAGTTGATGGGTTGCCCCGTTTCCCTCCACCTTCTGGTTCTGATGTGTATTTAGTTGATGGGTTGCCCCATTCCCCTGCACCTTCTGGTTCTGATGTGTATTTAGTTGATGGGTTGCCCCGTTTCCCTCCACCTTCTGGTTCTGATGTGTATTTAGTTGATGGGTTGCCCCATTCCCCTGCACCTTCTGGTTCTGATGTGTATTTAGTTGATGGGTTGCCCCATTTCCCTCCACCTTCTGGTTCTGATGTGTATTTAGTTGATGGGTTGCCCCATTTCCCTCCACCTTCTGGTTCTGATGTGTATTTAGTTGATGGGTTGCCCCATTCCCCTCCACCTTCTGGTTCTGATGTGTATTTAGTTGATGGGTTGCCCCGTTTCCCTCCACCTTCTGGTTCTGATGTGTATTTAGTTGATGGGTTGCCCCGTTTCCCTCCACCTTCTGGTTCTGATGTGTATTTAGTTGATGGGTTGCCCCGTTTCCCTCCACCTTCTGGTTCTGATGTGTATTTAGTCGATGGGTTGCCCCGTTTCCCTCCACCTTCTGGTTCTGATGTGTATTTAGTTGATGGGTTGCCCCGTTTCCCTCCACCTTCTGGTTCTGATGTGTATTTAGTTGATGGGTTGCCCCGTTTCCCTCCACCTTCTGGTTCTGATGTGTATTTAGTTGATGGGTTGCCCCGTTTCCCTCCACCTTCTGGTTCTGATGTGTATTTAGTTGATGGGTTGCCCCGTTTCCCTCCACCTTCTGGTTCTGATGTGTATTTAGTCGATGGGTTGCCCCGTTTCCCTCCACCTTCTGGTTCTGATGTGTATTTAGTTGATGGGTTGCCCCATTTCTCTGCACCTTCTGGTTCTGATGTGTATTTAGTTGATGGGTTGCCCCATTTCCCTGCACCTTCTGGTTCTGATGTGTATTTAGTTGATGGGTTGCCCCATTTCCCTCCACCTTCTGGTTCTGATGTGTATTTAGTTGATGGGTTGCCCCATTCCCCTCCACCTTCTGGTTCTGATGTGTATTTAGTTGATGGGTTGCCCCATTTCCCTCCACCTTCTGGTTCTGATGTGTATTTAGTCGATGGGTTGCCCCATTTCCCTCCACCTTCTGGTTCTGATGTGTATTTAGTCGATGGGTTGCCCCGTTTCCCTCCACCTTCTGGTTCTGATGTGTATTTAGTTGATGGGTTGCCCCATTTCTCTGCACCTTCTGGTTCTGATGTGTATTTAGTTGATGGGTTGCCCCATTTCCCTGCACCTTCTGGTTCTGATGTGTATTTAGTCGATGGGTTGCCCCATTTCCCTGCACCTTCTGGTTCTGATGTGTATTTAGTTGATGGGTTGCCCCATTTCTCTGCACCTTCTGGTTCTGATGTGTATTTAGTCGATGGGTTGCCCCATTTCCCTGCACCTTCTGGTTCTGATGTGTATTTAGTTGATGGGTTGCCCCGTTTCCCTCCACCTTCTGGTTCTGATGTGTATTTAGTTGATGGGTTGCCCCGTTTCCCTCCACCTTCTGGTTCTGATGTGTATTTAGTTGATGGGTTGCCCCGTTTCCCTCCACCTTCTGGTTCTGATGTGTATTTAGTTGATGGGTTGCCCCGTTTCCCTCCACCTTCTGGTTCTGATGTGTATTTAGTTGATGGGGTGCCCCATTTCCCTCCACCTTCTGGTTCTGATGTGTATTTAGTTGATGGGGTGCCCCATTTCTCTGCACCTTCTGGTTCTGCTGTGTATTTAGTTGATGGGTTGCCCCATTTCCCTGCACCTTCTGGTTCTGATGTGTATTTAGTTGATGTGTCATAGAGAAGCAGCTTACAGCCTAATATTCATATGTGCTTCAGATCCAGAAGAGCCTTATAAAATCACACAACAGAGACAGGGAGACGGGGAGAGAGAGAGACAGAGAGGGAGAGAGACAGGGAAGAAGAGCGAGAGAGACAGAGAGAGAGAGAGAAAGAGGGAGAGAGAGAGACAGGGAAGAAGAGAGAGAGCGACAGAGAGAGAGAGAAAGAGAGAGAGAGAGAGGGAGCGAGAGAGACAGGGAAGAAGAGAGAGACAGGGAAGGAGAGAGAGAGAGACAGGGAAGGAGAGAGAGACAGGGAAGGAGAAAGAGAAAGAGAGACGGAGAGATAGAGAAAGAGAGACGGAGAGAAAGAAAGACAGAGAGACGGAGAGAGAGAGGGAGAGAGAGAGAGAGATGCGTAGCTTGGATAACTGGAAAACACCAAAGGGAGACATTTAGAAACCACAGATGGACTGACCAACTCACCTGCTTCTTTTGATAAAACCCCAATAACTGCATCCCAAATCTTTACCCACCAAGGCCATTTCTTCCTCATCAAAGCTCCTTTGAGACTGTGAGGAATCTACATTAAACAAAAATATAAACTCAACATGTAAAGTGTTGGTCCCATGTTTCATCAGCTGAAATAAAAGATCCCAGAAATGTTCCATACTCACTAAAATCTTACATTTTGTACACAAGTTTGTTTACATCCCTGTTAGTGAGCATTTCTCCGTTGCAAAGAGAATCCATCCACCTGACAGGTGTGGCATATCAAGAAGCTGATTAAACAGCATGATCATTACACAGGTGCACCTTGTGCTGGGGACAATAGAAGGCCATTTTTACAATGAGCAGTTTTGTCACACAACACAAAGCCACAGATATCTGAAGTTGAGGGAGAATGCAATTGGCATGCTGACTGCAGGAATGTCCACCAGAGCTGTTGCCAAATAATTCAATGTTCATTTCTCTACCATAAGCCGCTTCAAACGTCATTTTAGAGAATCTGGCAGTACGCCCAACCGGCCTCACAACCGCAGACCACATGTAACCACGCCAACCCATTTTGGACTCTGGCCTGATGAGTTGAGGTAACGGTCTTCCATTCTGTGATCTGTCTCCCGGCCCAACAGAAGGCCTGGGAGGAGGCTAAGGAAGACTGGTCTGTCTCCTGTCTCAACAGAAGGCTGTCTCAACAGAAGGCTGTCTCTAGGAAGACTGGTCTGTCTCCTGTCTCAACAGAAGGCTGTCTCAACAGAAGGCTGTCTCTAGGAAGACTGGTCTGTCTCCTGTCTCAACAGAAGGCTGTCTCTAGGAAGACTGGTCTGTCTCCTGTCTCAACAGAAGGCTGTCTCAACAGAAGGCTGTCTCTAGGAAGACTGGTCTGTCTCCTGTCTCAACAGAAGGCTGTCTCAACAGAAGGCTGTCTCTAGGAAGACTGGTCTGTCTCCTGTCTCAACAGAAGGCTGTCTCAACAGAAGGCTGTCTCTAGGAAGACTGGTCTGTCTCCTGTCTCAACAGAAGGCTGTCTCAACAGAAGGCTGTCTCTAGGAAGACTGGTCTGTCTCCTGTCTCAACAGAAGGCTGTCTCAACAGAAGGCTGTCTCTAGGAAGACTGGTCTGTCTCCTGTCTCAACAGAAGGCTGTCTCAACAGAAGACTGTCTCTAGGAAGACTGGTCTGTCTCCTGTCTCAACAGAAGGCTGTCTCAACAGAAGGCTGTCTCTAGGAAGACTGGTCTGTCTCCTGGACCAACAGAAGGCCTGGGAGGAGGCTAGGAAGACTGGTCTGTCTCCTGTCTCAACAGAAGGCTGTCTCTAGGAAGACTGATCTGTCTCCCAGACCAACAGAAGGTTGTCTCTAGGAAGACTGATCTGTCTCCTGGACCAAAATAAGGCTGTCTCTAGGAAAACTGGTCTGTCTCCCAGGCCAACAGAAGGCTGTCTCTAGGAAGACTTGTCTGTCTCCTGGACCAACAGAAGGCTGTTTCTAGGAAGACTTGTCTGTCTCCCGGACCAACAGAAGGCTGTCTCTAGGAAGACTTGTCTGTCTCCCAGGCCAACAGAAGGCTGTCTCTAGGAAGACTTGTCTGTCTCCTGGACCAACAGAAGGCTGTCTCTAGGAAGACTGGTCTGTCTCCTGGACCAACAGAAGGCTGTCTCTAGGAAGACTTGTCTGTCTCCTGGACCAACAGAAGGCTGTCTCTAGGAAGACTAGTCTGTCTCCTGGACCAACAGAAGGCTGTCTCTAGGAAGACTTGTCTGTCTCCTGGACCAACAGAAGGCTGTCTCTAGGAAGACTTGTCTGTCTCCTGGACCAACAGAAGGCTGTCTCTAGGAAGACTGGTCTGTCTCCCAGGCCAACAGAAGGCTGTCTCTAGGAAGACTGGTCTGTCTCCCAGGCCAACAGAAGGCTGTTTCTAGGAAGACTAGTCTGTCTCCCAGGCCAACAGAAGGCTGTCTCTAGGAAGACTTGTCTGTCTCCTGGACCAACAGAAGGCTGTTTCTAGGAAGACTGGTCTGTCTCCTGGACCAACAGAAGGCTGTCTCTAGGAAGACTTGTCTGTCTCCTGGACCAACAGAAGGCTGTTTCTAGGAAGACTTGTCTGTCTCCTGGACCAACAGAAGGCTGTCTCTAGGAAGACTTGTCTGTCTCCTGGACCAACAGAAGGCTGTCTCTAGGAAGACTGGTCTGTCTCCTGGACCAACAGAAGGCTGTCTCTAGGAAGACTTGTCTGTCTCCCAGGCCAACAGAAGGCTGTCTCTAGGAATACTTGTCTGTCTCCTGGACCAACAGAAGGCTGTCTCTAGGAAGACTTGTCTGTCTCCTGGACCAACAGAAGGCTCTCTAGGAAGACTTGTCTTTCTCCCAGGCCAACAGAAGGGAGGAGGAGGAAGACTTCTGCATTATTTAATAACACCAGCCAGTAGCAAGCAGGGAGGGAGGGAGGGGGGGATGTGTGTGCGTGCGTCCGTGTTCTGCACCGTGTTGTGCTGCAGGTCACCTCTCTATCTCTGCAGAGTAGATAGTTTATCAGGAATAAAATAAGGAAAAGAGATGATTGAATCCAAGGGTGAGTCATGCTGCACCTTATAAAGACTAATTTAGGAAAGGAGGAGAGGAGAGGAGAGGAGAGGAGGAGGAGAGGAGGAGAGAGGAGAGGAGAGGGGAGGAGAGAAGAGGGGAGAGGAGGAGAGGAGAGGAGAGGAGGGGGAGGGGAGGAGAAAAGGCAGAGAGGAAGATGAGAGGCATAGAGGAGGATGAGAGGCAGATAAGAGATGAGGAGAGGCAGAGAGAAAAACGCAGGTGAACTAGTTTAAAACGCAGGTGAACTGTTTTTTTTGTGATCGTCTTCGTTTTGGAAATGCAGATTTATGAACTCTGTTTTCGCTGCTATCCTGACGCTCGGGGCCAGTAGCCTACATCTGTGGATGCTCCAGATCGCGTGTTTACACGACTGTGTCATGATGGAGACACCAGAGGTGCCCAAAGTGAAGGATTTATGATCCCGCCTGCTGGGTCACCTTGTTGATCTGCTCCTACAGCCTTTATGAATGCAGCTCTCCTCTCTCTCTCTCTCTCTCTCTCTCAATTCAATTAAATTCAATTCAAGGGCTTTATTGGCATGGGAAACGTGTTAACATTGCCAAAGCAAGTGAGGTAGACAACATACAAAGTGAATATATAATATATAATATCTCTCTCTCTCTCTCTCTCTCTCTCTCTCTCTCTCTCTCTCTCTAGTCACTATCACCTCTCCACTTCCTTCTACTCTCCTGTCATCCTCTCTACCTTTCTCTCTGAGCCTATATTCTTTCTCTCTGTGTCTCTCTGTCTCTCTTTCTCTCTCTGTGTCTGTCTGTCTCTCTCTGTCTTTCTCTCTCTGTCTTTCTCTGTCTCTCAAATTCAAATTCAAATTCAAATTCAAGCTGCTTTATTGGCATGAAAAACATTGTGTCAATATTGCCAAAGCAACAATGTATACAATATACATTGTAACAAAATGATAAATGATAGCAAATAATAATATAAAATGGTAGTAAATAATAATACAAAATTAAATACAAAAATAATAACAATAAAATGGTAACAGTCTACAGTAAACATGAATAATTATAGTAATAACAATAATAGTAATAATAAGTAAGTTACTGTTTACTATGCAGATGTTATTATTCAGTGTCCCTCAGGCTATGGCAGGAAAATACATATTTGGCTGCAAGAGGAGCCATTGCTCCTTCGCCCATGAGTATTCTTAGTTTTTCCTCTGGGTTCAATTTGTAAAAATGTGGAATATATGTAGTCATTTCTGTGAATAATGAATCTCTTTGTGAGGAATATTTATCACAGTAAAGGAGAAAGTGCATCTCTGTCTCTACCTCCCCTGTCATGCAGTGACCACATACACGCTCCTCTTTGGGTAGCCATGTCTTTTTATGTCTGCCGGTTTCTATTGCCAATCGGTGGTCACTTAGCCTGTACTTGGTAAGGATCTGTCTCTGCTTCGTATCTCTGACAGAGTAGAGATAATCAGCCAATTCATATTCTCTGTTTAGGGTCAGATAGCAATTTAGTCGGCTTTGGGATTTTGTTTCGTTTTTCCAGTATTGTAAATATGATTCCTTTGATTGGTTCATGATTTTGCTTATTGGAATTCTTTCTTTTGAAGCAGTGCTGGCGTCAGCTTGGTTGGTGAGGTCCAACACCATCTGACTGAGAGGGCTCGTTTCTGGGCTCAGCTCTTGGGCTTGAAGTGCTTTAAATTGCAGACTCGAATTTGGACTTGAATTTAGATGTAGCCAAAATTTTAATGATCTTTTCTGTATTTTCATTATTACTGGAAAACGGCCCAATTCTGCCCTACATGCATTAGTTGGTGTATTTCTCTGGACTTGTAGAATTTTCCGACAGAATTCTGCATGTAGGGCTTCAATTGGATGTTTGTCCCACATTTTAAAATCCAGTTTATTGAGTGGCCCCCAAACCTCACTTCCATAAA